>NC_069499.1:59370568-59535568 GCF_027579735.1 Bombina bombina | reverse complement strand
TATATACACATATATACACACATATATACACATATATACACATATATATACACATATATACACATATATATATATATATATATATATATATACACATATATATACACATATATATACACATATATACACATACACACACACAGGGAGTGCAGAATTATTAGGCAAACAATATCCTCTATATAGTGTACATCCATAAGATAGCAATTATGAGAAATGTAAACTTATATTGTAAATATATATTAACATTCATGGTCATCTTGTATTATACTTGTTGTTTTAATGGATTGAATACTGATAGATCTAACTGTGATGAATCAACATTTAGGTTTGTTTTGAATTAGGTCTGTCATTTGTATATACTGAATGCTGATAGGCTCAACCTTGAGGGAGTGGCCTTTAGCCACCCCTCTCACAGGTGTTGCTAATCATAGTGATAGAAATGTGGTTCATATATAGCTAGTGTTTGAGTTACATTGTATAAGCCTGATGAAACAGCTAGCTGCTGAGAAACGCGTCGCTTGATTTTAACCTTTGTTAGTAAAGTTTAATACTTTTTTATCTCAAACACTTGCTACAGTGTATTATTTGGATCTTTATTGGTCCACTGGACCTTTGCTGATTGCCTCCTGTGGAAGCCTTGCCATAGTCTGTTGGGTGACTGTATTGATCCCTTCCTGTCTGAATAGCATCAATGGAGATGCATCACCTTTTGTGAGTATATATCTTACCACATATACTATTGCTCCTTGGTATAAGACTGTACTAAGCCATATAGGCACCTTTGTGTCTTTTTGTATTTTACAACAGATTATCCATCTTTACCCCAAGAGGTCGGTCTGCTGGGTGACTGTTATAGATCCCAGACTGCTCCCATTGCACTAACTGGAGTGCTCCCAAGATTGTGAGTTTAATTTAACACAACCTGATCGTTCAATCTCTGTGGATCAAACAATATTGGGCCATGTGGCGCATCTGTCTTTTCTCTTGTTTATAGATTACCCTCTTGGATCCAGGCCGGGTCCTCTACAGATTGCTGCCTAAACATCTCATTTCACCACCCAAAGACTTTATATTATAGTTTTTTATTTTTTTATGTTATATTGCACTTTTGTCTCTAATATTCGATAACTAGTATATTATGTGATAATATTATAAAATTTACACATTGCGTATCTTTGGTGTACACTATATATACTATATACATCATATAGCCCATTGAGTGCTATTTTTTATCCCACCATTAATATATCTATCAAATATATCTAATTATCTAGGGCGCCCCCTATCTTATAGACATTTTTGGAAGTAGTTTTTAGTTTGTTTTTAGTTTTAGCTATTTTAGGGGGATATCTGTGTGTGCAGGCAACTATTACTGTGCATAATTATTAGGCAACTTAACAAAAAACAAATATATACCCATTTCAATTATTTATTTTTACCAGTGAAACCAATATAACATCTCAACATTCACAAATATACATTTCTGACATTCAAAAACAAAACAAATCAGTGACAAATATAGCCACCTTTCTTTTGCAAGGACACTCAAAAGCCTGCCATCCATGGATTCTGTCAGTGTTTTGATCTGTTCACCATCAACATTGCGTGCAGCAGCAACCACAGCCTCCCAGACACTGTTCAGAGAGGTGTACTGTTTTCCCTCCTTGTAAATCTCACATTTGAGGATGGGCCACAGGTTCTAAATGGGGTTCAGATCAAGGAGGCCATGTCATTAGATTTTCTTCTTTTATACCCTTTCTTGCCAGCCACGCTGTGGAGTACTTGGACGCGTGTGATGGAGCATTGTCCTGCATGAAAATCATGTTTTTCTTGAAGGATGCAGACTTCTTCCTGTACCACTGCTTGAAGAAGGTGTCTTCCAGAAACTGGCAGTAGGA
The DNA here is from genome assembly GCF_027579735.1 of Bombina bombina. NCBI lineage: Eukaryota > Metazoa > Chordata > Amphibia > Anura > Bombinatoridae > Bombina > Bombina bombina. The sequence goes on along the minus strand of NC_069499.1, from coordinate 59,533,670 downwards.
CTGGGAGTTGAGCTTGACTCCATCCTCAACCCGAAAAGGCCCCACAAGCTCATCTTTGATGATACCAGCCCAAACCAGTACTCCACCTCCACCTTGCTGGCGTCTGAGTCGGACTGGAGCTCTCTGCCCTTTACCAATCCAGCCACGGGCCCATCCATCTGGCCCATCAAGACTCACTCTCATTTCATCAGTCCATAAAACCTTAGAAAAATCAGTCTTGAGATATTTCTTGGCCCAGTCTTGACGTTTCAGCTTGTGTGTCTTGTTCAGTGGTGGTCGTCTTTCAGCCTTTCTTACCTTGGCCATGTCTCTGAGTATTGCACACCTTGTGCTTTTGGGCACTCCAGTGATGTTGCAGCTCTGAAATATGGCCAAACTGGTGGCAAGTGGCATCTTGGCAGCTGCACGCTTGACTTTTCTCAGTTCATGGGCAGTTATTTTGCGCCTTGGTTTTTCCACACGCTTCTTGCGACCCTGTTGACTATTTTGAATGAAACGCTTGATTGTTCGATGATCACGCTTCAGAAGCTTTGCAATTTTAAGAGTGCTGCATCCCTCTGCAAGATATCTCACTATTTTTGACTTTTCTGAGCCTGTCAAGTCCTTCTTTTGACCCATTTTGCCAAAGGAAAGGAAGTTGCCTAATAATTATGCACACCTGATATAGGGTGTTGATGTCATTAGACCACACCCCTTCTCATTACAGAGATGCACATCACCTAATATGCTTAATTGGTAGTAGGCTTTCGAGCCTATACAGCTTGGAGTAAGACAACATGCATAAAGAGGATGATGTGGTCAAAATACTCATTTGCCTAATAATTCTGCACTCCCTGTATATATAGATATATATAGATAGATATAATTTTTATTTAAACTAAAGTGAATAAAGCCGACAGCTTAAGCCAGCAAACCAGACTATGCAGGGTAGGGAGGGACCAAGCAAGAACGGAGTTAGATTGAAAGCTTACAAGAGGTTTAACAGACTGTGTAAGTGCCGCTTATTGTAAATTTCCTTATGCTGACAAAATGCACATAAAATACAGCATGCATCAGGGGTTAAAAATGCTTTGAGCCGGGCGCATTATCATAGCCGCCCTGTGACCTGCCTCATTAAATCAAAATCCATTGCCTCTAAACAATTGTAAGGCAGACTCAACTCTTGTACAAAAACTTCCATCGCAGAAAAAAAAACCTGTTTAACTACTGGAGATCCTGGTCATTTTTATTATTTGTGAGACACTGTATGTTGTAAGACTTGGCTAATCAGAATAGTAAACTACCTCAATAAGAAGTGGCAATGTGTCAGACTTACAGTGACAGACTTACACAAACAAGCTGTCACTGGCTGTGAACATACACACTTGTTAAATTGCATGGCGTGTGTATAAATATATATCCTTAAACTATGAGTAATTGCTAAAGTATTTTATGTAGTATATAATTAAATTAATTGCTATAAATTATTAAAAGGTATTGTACACGTGATTTCCTAAATTGTCAGAAATTTTGATGAAGTTTTTTTTATGGCTATTGTTTCACTGCCGAACTGCTTAGCTTTAACTCTCAGCCTTTTCTCGCTTTGTCAGGTCAAGCCATACTTCACATAGAGGAAAGCAGAGCAGCAAATCAGCATTACTTACTTACTCCTTGTTATCCATGTAAATCTGTCAATAACACAGCACAAATAAATCCTTTATAGGGGGGGGGGGGCTGACACAAACAAACAATCATGTATTTGCACTATGTTGCATTGACTGCTTTGTATAGATTACATGGGGTAAGTAACTAGCAATTTCATTATCAATAAGGGACAGATTTATTCTGTTGTTAGGTACCCAGTTTGTTTGATACGAATGCTAGAAATACAATGAAAGCTGGTGTACTACATCCAAACGAGAACAATAATACTAAGTATGCACAATGGCCAAATCACCTGAGCCAGCTATATAACCTCTATTTTGTGTTTAAGTATATGTGCATGTTTGTGTGCACAAGCATGAGCGTGCGTGTGTGCGAGAGTGTGCGTATGCGAGTGTGCTTGTGTGTCCGCGAGTGTGCGTGTGTGTCCATCATTACCCCTACCCCGCATGCCCGATATCTTGGGGTCACATTTGACTCAGATCTTTCTTTCACTCCTCAAATTCAGTCCTTGGCTAAATCCTGCCGCTTCCACCTTAAAAACCATCTCTAAAATTAGACATTTCCTTACACAAGACACAACTAAGATTTTAATCCACTCTCTCATCCTTTCCCGCCTCGATTACTGCAACTCCATCCTCTCTGGTCTCCCTAGCTGCTGCCTAGCTCCTTTACAATATATAATGAATGACTCTGCCAGGCTCATCTTCCTTACATGTCGCTCTTCATCTGCTGCACCTCTCTGCCAATCCCTTCACTGGCTTTCTCTTCCCTCCAGGATTAAACACAAAATCCTCACTCTGACATACAAAGCCCTCAACTGCACTGCTCCCCCCCCTCCTATATCTCAGACCTTGTCTCCAGATACTCTCCCTACAGTCCCCTTTGCTCCACTCATGACCTCCTACTCTGCTCCTCTCGTTACCTCCTCACACTCCCGCTTACAGGACTTCTCCAGACTGGCTCCAATCTTGTGGAACTCTCTGCCTCGCTCCGCAAGACGCTCCCCTAGTTTTGAAAACTTCAAGCACTCCCTAAAGACTCTACTGTTCAGGGATGCATACAACCTACGCTAACCTTTCTTTATACCGCTTCCTCTCCTCCATTGATATCCCCTTGAACCCCCTTAGGTTATAAGCCTAAGAGCCCAGCTGTTTGTAGATCACCTTCTTAAGAGCCGACTACAACAGTGTGACTCTTGGCAGGGCCCTCTACCGTCTGATCCCTATAAATGTTTCCATGTATTCCGCCTATGTTTATAGCGCTGCGGAATCTGTTGGCAAATATGAAAAATAAAAAAAGAAAGAAGCGCACACAGTCAATGTGGAAAATATTGGAAACAAGTTTTTTTTTGCTGTTTCTCTCATACTATGTACTCTGATAAGTTACACCGGTCTGCAGCTTATTTTATTAGCAGTGCCTAGAGTCCTTGTATAATTAACAGTTACCCGCTCATCTGTCCGTCGTTCATTACATGTTTTGCCCCCCCCCCCCCAAAAAAAACTAACTCATTATTCTGAGAGCATTTTTAAATTAAATAAGGAATATTGGGGCAGAGCAAAGGAGATTATGTGCAAGAAATGTATCTTTAGGTTGTGTAAAATAAAATCTCTGGACAGAAATAGATACTAGTACATGAAAAAGAGCATAAAAAGAAATTCCAGACTTCTGGGTAACATATACAAGAGGTTTCCAATCTTTTTAACGATACTCCATACTTACTTTTTGATTACGCTCAGAGCTAGTAAACACCTTTTAGATATGTCAATAGAAATAAATCGGCCACTACAAATATCAAATGAGATTCCGCATGATGCCAGCATGACCAGGTGACCTTGGTGGTAATCACAGGTGAAAACACCCTATATATGCTGGGCAGGATGTCATTGCCCTAAAATAGACCGTCTAATCTACACATAATCCATTTGGGGTAGCACACGGTTACAATACACCGCAGGCCGCTTTATTGCACCACGTGACCGATCATTATACCATAATGTAGCTTCTGTTACACAACTCCTTTCTTTCTCACCCCATTTGCAACACACACAGTGGTAACATACGTGCAGCTGATAAAGCTGGTGTAGCCTGCGACAGGATTTAGAATAGGGTTAATATTGTATTGGATTCCAGTTATAAGTAATCATTTAAAATCAGTCCTAGCAGATTTAGTTCCTAATTTATGCTGTATGTTTATGCAAATTTAAGTCCAACAGACCAAGTGGGTATATTCATCACAAGAATATGCATTTTTCCAATATATATTCACGATTTTGTTTTTTAAATTGGAACAAAAATGTATAATCTCCATTTGAATTATTTTGTGTCAATGTTTAATAAAAAAAAATTATAAGTAAAGTTTATAGAAAAATGTGGAGCTTTCCTGACTATGTCCCTTTAAACCCAGGAGGGACATACTTTGCACAGGTGGAAGCTACTCATTTTATTACTTTTTCCTGTATTCTACTTGTTCATGTGCTAAAATATGAGTTTATAAGATTTAGGAGCATTACTCTAATATTCTTCTAAACCATTATTTACTTCTACAAAACATCTGCTGTTACCGGAGGCCAAGTCAGGGCTGCAGAATATACCTGTGCAAGACACAATTCCATACACCTGACGCCTCATTACCTGCAATGTATGTCAGTAAAATGATATACTTGACTGCCTTTAGCAATCTACCCTGTGGGCACACTACTTTCAAGTTTTTTTATACAACTCAGTGAGGGATGGGGCAATAATAGAACCAGTTATACACATACATAAGGAAGAAACAAACAGCACATTTTAAAGAATTAAGTCCTCTGCATAGATTTTATTTATATTATTTTAAAATATTCCTCCTTTACGCAGTCACTCACCTAGATTACGAGTTTTGCACTAAACAGGGTGCATGACCAACGCCAAAAGAGTTGCATTATTTCATTACAAGTTACTGAAAAGCCTCCTTGTGCGTGCGATATAGTAGCGTTATGCGCTATAACGCACAAAATCCAAGGGCTGCTTTTACGTGCTCGCTTTCCCCCGTAAACATCAATGGGGAGAGAAAAAATACTAACACCTGAAGTGCGGAATGAAAAATCTCTGTAACGCAGCCCCATTGATGCCTATGGGGGGGGGGAAAAAGTTACATTTAAACCTAACACCCTAACATAAACCCCAAGTTTAAACACCCCTAATCTGCCGTCTCCGACATTGCCGACACCTGAATAAAGTTATTAACCCCTATTCCGCCACTCCCCGACACTAATAAACGTTAACCCCAATTCAGCCGCACCCCGACACTATAATAAAGTTATTAACCCCTATTCTGCCGCTCCCCGACACTAATGTTAACCCCTATTCTGTCGCACCCCGACACTATAATAGTTATTAACCCCTAATCTGCCACTCACCGACCCTATAATAAACCTATTAACCCCTAAACCTCCGGCCTACCACATCGCCGCTACTAAATAAATCTATTAACCCCTAAACCGCCAGCCCCACCGCAAAATACTAAAACAATTAACCCCTAAACCTAACACCCCCTAACTTAAAATTACAATATAACTATCTTAAAATAAATAAAAACTTACCTGTGAAATAAAAATAAACCTAACATTAAACTATAAATTAAACTAATAAAATAAAAAAAATACTACCAATTAAAAAAAAATCGAAATTACAAATGTAAAAAAAAACTACGAATTTTTTTTTAAAAATCTAAAAAATTACAAGAAATAAAAAACACTAAGCTTAGAAAAAATAATAAACTAAATTATGAAAAATAAAAAACAATTACACCTAATCTAATATCCCTATAATAAGGAGAAGTTAAATATATTATTTGGCAATATTCATGGTGTGAATAGGGATATTACATACATTTATAAAATAACTGCATCTTAAACAAAAATTATATTTTTAAAAAAATGACATCTCAGCATATGTTTGATTTCGCCAAGAAAATAATTTGGATTGCCAAGTGTGCCACAGTGTAATGTTTTGAGAACCACTGCCCAAAATTATTTAATTGTAAACCCCAGACTACAAAAGGGGTGAATAGATAACACGCACAGACCCTTAATCATACCCTTTAATGAAAAACTAATAGAAAATGGCTCTTTTAAGGACCTCTCTCTGTGTTCGTTCCAGTTTGATAAATAATGTATATATCATTTACAGAAGACAAATCTCTAAAGAAGTTTTCAGTATTTCCTAACTCTCTAAGTAGATAAGATACTGACTGAGCGTCTTTGCATTCCATACACAGAGTTTAAAGTGACATGAAAGTAAATATTACACTGGAGATGAATAATATTAAAGAGACAGTGTATTGTTCAATGTATCTCCCCTTAATGTATTTCAAAGTATTTAATATACAGGCAGCAGAGTATAAAATGTATGATCGATTAGATTTATTTTTGTATATGAAATGGCTGTTTTTGTTCTTTAGCCTCGCAACCCATAAGAATTGGCTGAGTTTGCAGAGAAATCAGATCTCCTTATGTTATAACTTTCTGTACATACAATTGCTTCTTTATCTCATCTCTGTCTGTATACAAAAGCCCAACACTTTTTATTACTTATCTCTCCTACCTACAAGAAGCTTACTTTATGGCAACAATTTTGCAACATTATACATTTGCAAGAACACTAGATGGCAGCAATGTTTGATACCATGTAGTGCTCCAGCCCATTTACACTGCCTATGCAAAGAATACTATGAGAACAAAGCAAATATAATAGTGGTAATTTGGAAACTTATTAAAAATCGTATGGCTGACTGAGCCCTATAGAACCTATTCTATGCCACTAACAAGTCTCACTAAAATAGATACAGATGACGTATGTTACAGCTCGTCACGGCACATACACAGTTAAATAATGACCTCCAAACCTACTAATGTACATATGCACAGCACAGATAACATCCAGCATTGCATAAGCAATTCATTCATCAAAAAAAAAAAACCAAAACAACCAAGTGCAAGCTTTCAGAATTGTGTGAGAAGTTTAACCTTTTAGAGCCGTTATGACTTCTATTTCGTCCTAACCGCGCTGGGCTTTAGCACTGTTAGTACGAAATAGAACATCCTAACCATTTGGCTGTCCTGAAGCCAACGGCGCTTCATGGATGCGACCGCGGTCTGGAGGGTGTGCCTAGCGTCATAGGGACGCCCCCTGACCTGATCCCATCATTGAAATCTTGCGATCACATGCACGATCGCAGGATTTTAATGCACGATCGCGAGATTTTAATTTGTTTACATCGGAACATTGTTCCGATGTAGACAACTTAACCCTGTCATCAAAGTGTTAAAAGACCAGCAAATACAGTAGATTTGCATAGCCAACAAACACATGATAACAAGACAATTCAATAGCACTTAGTCTGAACTTTGAATTTGTCAGAAAAAAAATCTACTACTCATTTAGTTATGTCTATTTCCCCTCCTCCTGTACCATGTGACAGCCATCAGCCAATTACAAATGCATATACGTATATTCTGTGAATTCTTGCACATGCTCAGTAGGAGCCGGTGACTCAAAAAGTGTAAATATAAAAAAATAAATTAAAAAAAAAATGCACATTTTGTTAATAGAAAAGTTGTTTAAAATGACATGCTCTGACTCATGAAACTTTAATTTGGCTTGAGTGTCTCTTTAACGGACATTAAAGTCCTTTTTATTTTTATTTATGCATTAGAACTTAATTTTTTTAGCAAATCTATTGCAATGTAATGAATATGTCTTAAAAGCATTTAGATGGTTATTTTGTAGAAACAAAAAGTAAATATGCATTGTTTTGCAGTTCCAAGACCCATTTAAAAGCCTCTTGAATGTTGTTTACCTTACTTCCTTTACTGCGGTCAATTAGGGATGGATTTAAAGGGAAAGTAAACACTGAGATTGAAATATAAAATGCTCACTTTGCATAGCAAAACAAGTTAGCAACATCCTTTCATTATTTATTTTGTACCCATTTCCTGAAAAATTGAGATATTCCAATCCTGACAACAGACAGTGCACATGACAAATACACAAGCCTAACCTTGCCACAAAGCTCTTCCTAATTTGCAGTTTGTTGCCTTATTATTTCTGCTGAAGCTAAACATGAGATGTTGTTAACAGAATGACAGTCACAAGCAGTGTCTTCTGACTCCTCCAAATAAGGAAGTGGTGGGCAGATTTGACCATTGAAAATCAATTGCAGCAAAGTGTTAATCTGTTCTAATAAAGCTTAGAATCTGCACATATGGACCAATCACTGTGCAGCACATAGGAGTGTAAATATTCTTCATGCCATAGAATCCACTCCAGCCTCTTTGGTGACAGTGAAAGTCTTACAGTAAAAAATGACAGTAAAAAAAGCAAAGGGCATTGCAAAAATGCTTAATTATGGGGTAGATTTATTAAGCTTTAATTAAGCAGGTTCACATAAGTGAGCCTACTGTCTGATATTTAAGAAGCAGAAACTGCTTCTTTTGCCTCTCCGACATCTCAGGTGGTGAGATCAATACCCAGACACTGGTTTATTTGGGGCGATTGTCATTCCCAGCTATAACGTAATTAGTTGCGAAGGAGCAGTGGGCAGCTACAGTTCGCAGTGCAATGCAAGACCGCCAGAGGCCATTGCAGGTAGACAGGTTCACTACTAGCCAACCTGTCCGCCTGCAGGGATAGAAAATCTACCCCTATGTATCATTACCATTTGATAGGGAATAACATTTAAAAGTTTAATTTCCATTTAAAAAGGAGTTTATTATAAAAGGTTTTGTTTAATAAAAAAATATTGTAAAAATAAATAAATAAAAATAAATATGCATTACTGTTATTAACCTGCATTTCTTTAGATTTTTCCATACCCCTGCCTGACTGAGTGTGCATGACGCAGCGGGCACTCACTGGGCATGCAAGGCAGACAGCACCTAAAGGCAAACTCACCAAGCCAGGGATGAGGAAACATGATGAAATCATTTAAAAAACTAGACAGGAAAAAAAAAAAAAACACATCTATTTTGCATATTTCATTTTAGTTCCATTTCATTTCTTTTTTTTTTTTCATTTGAGAATTATGCATCAGCCATCCCCTATGTAGGGTACAGGTTCCAGCAGGCATCTCTCATTAGGTCATAAATCTTTTTAAAGGCAAAAATATGCGCAAAACAGAAGAGGAATTTAACATCTGATTTAAAGGACATTGCACTGTAAGACTTTCTCTTCTGTAATATGTACCCAGTTAGCCATTTTATCGCTTGATTATTTACCTTTGTAATCTAAAAACAAAATTTATGCTTACCTGATAAATTCATTTCTCCTGTAGTGTGGTCAGTCCACGGGTCATCATTACTTCTGGGATATTATCTCCTCCCCTACAGGAAGTGCAAGAGGATTCACCCAGCAGAGCTGCTATATAGCTCCTCCCCTCTACGTCACCTCCAGTCATTCGACCAAAGGACCAACGAGAAAGGAGAAGCCCAAGGGTGTAGTGGTGACTGGAGTATAATCCAAAATTTTTTTAGCCTGCCATAAAAAACAGGGCGGGCCGTGGACTGACCACACTACAGGAGAAATGAATTTATCAGGTAAGCATAAATTTTGTTTTCTCCTGTTAAGTGTGGTCAGTCCACGGGTCATCATTACTTCTGGGATACCAATACCAAAGCAAAAGTACACGGATGACGGGAGGGACAGGCAGGCTCTTTATACGGAGGGAACCACTGCCTGAAGAACCTTTCTCCCAAAAACAGCCTCCGAAGAAGCAAAAGTGTCAAATTTGTAAAATTTGGAAAAAGTATGAAGAGAAGACCAAGTTGCAGCCTTGCAAATCTGTTCAACAGAAGCCTCATTCTTAAAGGCCCAAGTGGAAGCCACAGCTCTAGTATAATGAGCTGTAATTCTTTCAGGAGGCTGCTGTCCAGCAGTCTCATAGGCTAATCGTATTATGCTACGAAGCCAAAAAGAGAGAGAGGTAGCCGAAGCTTTTTGACCTCTCCTCTGGCCAGAATAAACGACAAACAGGGAAGACGTTTGACGAAACTCCTTAGTTGCCTGTAGGTAAAATTTCAGGGCACGGACTACATCTAGATTGTGTAGCAGACGTTCCTTCTTCGAGGAAGGATTAGGACACAAGGATGGAACAACAATCTCTTGATTGATATTCCTGTTAGTGACCACCTTAGGTAGGAACCCAGGTTTATTACGCAGAACTACCTTGTCTGAATGAAAAATCAGATAAGGAGAATCACAATGTAAGGCAGATAACTCAGAGACTCTTCGAGCCGAGGAAATAGCCATTAAAAACAGAACTTTCCAAGATAACAACTTGATATCAATGGAATGAAGGGGTTCAAACGGAACACCCTGTAAAACATTAAGAACTAAGTTCAAACTCCATGGCGGAGCAACAGTTTTAAACACAGGCTTGATCCTAGCTAAAGCCTGACAAAAAGCTTGAACGTCTGGAACTTCTGACAGACGTTTGTGTAAAAGAATGGACAGAGCTGAAATCTGTCCTTTTAAAGAACTAGCGGATAACCCCTTTTCTAAACCCTCTTGTAGAAAAGACAATATCCTTGGAATCCTAACCTTACTCCATGAGTAACTCTTGGATTCGCACCAATTTAAGTATTTACGCCATATTTTATGGTAAATCCTTCTGGTAACAGGCTTCCTAGCCTGTATTAAGGTATCAATAACTGGCTCAGAAAACCCACGTTTTGATAAAATCAAGCGTTCAATTTCCAAGCAGTCAGCTTCAGAGAAGTTAGATTTTGATGTTTGAATGGACCCTGGATCAGAACGTCCTGTTTCAGAGGTAGAGACCAAGGCGGACAGGATGACATGTCCACTAGATCTGCATACCAAGTCCTGCGTGGCCATGCAGGTGCTATTAGAATCACTGATGCTCTCTCCTGTTTGATTCTGGCAATCAATCGAGGAAGCATCGGGAAGGGTGGAAACACATAAGCCATCCCGAAGGTCCAAGGTGCTGTCAAAGCATCTATCAGAACCGCTCCAGGATCCCTGGATCTGGACCCGTAGTGAGGAAGCTTGGCGTTCTGACGAGACGCCATGAGATCTATCTCTGGTTTGCCCCAGCGTCGAAGTATCTGGGCAAAGACCTCCGGATGAAGTTCCCACTCCCCCGGATGAAAAGTCTGACGACTTAAGAAATCCGCCTCCCAGTTCTCCACTCCCGGGATGTGGATTGCAGACAGGTGGCAAGAGTGAGACTCTGCCCAGCGAATTATCTTTGATACTTCCATCATTGCTAGGGAGCTTCTTGTCCCTCCCTGATGGTTGATGTAAGCTACAGTCGTGATGTTGTCCGACTGAAACCTGATGAACCCCTGAGTTGTTAACTGGGGCCAAGCCAGAAGGGCATTGAGAACTGCTCTCAATTCCAGAATGTTTATTGGAAGAAGACTCTCCTCCTGATTCCATAGTCCCTGAGCCTTCAGAGAATTCCAGACAGCGCCCCAACCTAGTAGGCTGGCGTCTGTTGTTACAATTGTCCAGTCTGGCCTGCTGAATGGCATCCCCCTGGACAGGTGTGGCCGATAAAGCCACCATAGAAGAGAATTTCTGGTCTCTTGATTCAGATTTAGAGTGGGGGACAAATCTGAGTAATCCCCATTCCACTGACTTAGCATGCACAATTGCAGCGGTCTGAGATGTAGGCGTGCAAAAGGTACTACGTCCATTGCCGCTACCATTAAGCCGATCACCTCCATGCATTGAGCTACCTTCCATCCATGCGACCTTAGAAATGCCAGTACTAACTCTGTATGAGACTTGGCAGTTTGAAAGCTTGAAGCTTGTATCAGAATGTCGTCTAGGTAAGGAGCTACCGAAATTCCTCGCGGTCTTAGTACCGCCAGAAGAGTACCCAGAACCTTTGTGAAGATTCTTGGAGCCGTAGCCAGTCCGAATGGAAGAGCTACAAACTGGTAATGCCTGTCTAGAAAGGCAAACCTTAGATACCGGTAATGATTTCTGTGAATCGGTATGTGAAGGTAAGCATCCTTTAAATCCACTGTGGTCATGTACTGACCCTCTTGGATCATGGGCAAAATTGTTCGAATCGTTTCCATCTTGAACGATGGAACTCTTAGGAATTTGTTTAGGATCTTTAAATCCAAGATTGGCCTGAAAGTTCCCTCTTTTTTGGGAACCACAAACAGATTTGAGTAAAACCCTTGTCCTTGTTCCGACCGCGGAACTGGATGGATCACTCCCATTAATAAAAGATCTTGTACGCAGCGTAGCAACGCTTCTTTCTTTATTTGGTTTGTTGATAACCTTGACAGATGAAATCTCCCTCTTGGGGGAGAGGATTTGAAGTCCAGAAGGTATCCCTGAGATATGATCTCTAACGCCCAGGGATCCTGAACATCTCTTGCCCAAGCCTGGGCGAAGAGAGAAAGTCTGCCCCCTACTAGATCCGGTCCCGGATCGGGGGCCCTCGATTCATGCTGTCTTAGGGGCAGCAGCAGGTTTCCTGGCCTGCTTTCCCTTGTTCCAGGACTGGTTAGGTTTCCAGCCTTGTCTGTAGCGAGCAACAGCTCCTTCCTGTTTTGGTGCAGAGGAGGTTGATGCTGTTCCTGCTTTGAAATTACGAAAGGAACGGAAATTAGACTGTCTAGCCCTAGGTTTGGCTTTGTCCTGAGGCAGGGCATGGCCTTTACCTCCTGTAATGTCAGCGATAATCTCCTTCAACCCGGGCCCGAACAAGGTTTGCCCTTTGAAAGGTATATTAAGCAATTTAGATTTAGAAGTAACATCAGCTGACCAGGATTTTAGCCACAGTGCTCTGCGTGCCTGAATGGCAAATCCGGAATTCTTAGCCGTAAGTTTAGTTAAATGTACTACGGCATCTGAAATAAATGAGTTAGCTAACTTAAGGGCTTTAAGTTTGTCTGTAATCTCATCTAGTGTAGATGATTGAAGTGTCTCTTCCAGAGACTCAAACCAAAATGCTGCTGCAGCCGTGACAGGTGCAATACATGCAAGAGGTTGCAATATAAAACCTTGTTGAACAAACATTTTCTTAAGGTAACCCTCTAATTTTTTATCCATTGGATCTGAAAAGGCACAGCTATCCTCCACCGGGATAGTGGTACGCTTAGCTAAAGTAGAAACTGCTCCCTCCACCTTAGGGACCGTTTGCCATAAGTCCCGTGTGGTGGCGTCTATTGGAAACATTTTTCTAAATATCGGAGGGGGTGAGAACGGTACACCGGGCCTATCCCACTCCTTAGTAACAATTTCAGTAAGTCTCTTAGGTATAGGAAAAACATCAGTACTCGCCGGTACCGCAAAATATTTATCCAACCTACACATTTTCTCTGGTATTGCAACTGTGTTACAATCATTCAGAGCCGCTAACACCTCCCCTAGTAATACACAGAGGTTTTCCAGCTTAAATTTAAAATTTGAAATATCTGAATCCAATCTATTTGGATCAGAACCGTCACCCACAGAATGAAGTTCTCCGTCCTCATGTTCTGCCGCCTGTGACGCAGTGTCTGACATGGCCCTAATGTTATCAGCGCACTCTGTTCTCACCCCAGAGTGATCACGCTTGCCTCTAAGTTCTGGTAATTTAGCCAAAACTTCAGTCATAACAGTAGCCATATCCTGTAATGTGATTTGAAATGGCCGCCCAGATGTACTCGGCGCTACAATATCACGCACCTCCCGAGCGGGAGATGTAGGTACTGACACGTGAGGCGAGTTAGTCGGCATAACTCTCCCCTCGTTGTCTGGTGAAATATGTTCAATTTGTACAGATTGACTTTTATTTAAAGTAGCATCAATACAGTTAGTACATAAACTTCTATTGGGCTCCACTTTGGCATTAGCACATATAGCACATGTATCTTCCTCTGAATCAGACATGTTTAACACACTAGCAATTAACTAGCAACTTGGAAATGCTTTTCAAGTAATTTACAATAATATGAAAACGAACTGTGCCTATAAGAAGCACAGAAAAAATTATGACAGTTGAAAATAATTAAGTTATAGCATCAATCACTGTCAGAAATATACAATTTTAGCAAAGGATTGTTCCCCTCAGCAAATGATAACTAACCCAGGCAGCAGAAAAAAATACACAAATAAACGTGTTTTTTTTTTATCACAGTCAACTACAGTCTTCACAGCTCTGCTGTGATGATTACCTCCCTCAAAAAAGGCTTTGGAGATCCCTGAGTTCTGTAGAGATGAACCGGATCATGCAGGAAGAAAATGAACCTCTGACTGAGTTTTTTGATGCGTAGTAAAAGCGCCAAAAATGGCCCCTCCCCCTCACACATAACAGTGAGAGAGATCAGTGAACTGCTTTAATTTAAACAAAAACTATTGCCAAGTGGAAAAAACAGTGCCCAAAACATTTTTTCACCCAGTACCTCAGAGAAATAAACGTTTTTACATGCCAGCAAAAAAACGTTTAACCTCAATAAATTAATTGTTATTTAAAACCTATTGCAAGTCCCTGCAAATTAGGTTAAGACTATGCATACAGTATATATCCAGTGAAGTACCATTCCCCAGCATACTGAAGTGTAAAATATACATACATGACAGCCTAATACCAGCTACATCTACTGCATTTAAGGCTGAGTTTACATTATAACGGTATGGCAGGATTTTCTCATCAATTCCATGTCAGAAAATAACAAACTGCTACATACCTCTTTGCAGATTAATCTGCCCGCTGTCCCCTGATCTGAAGTTTACCTCTCCTCAGATGGCCGAGAAACAGCAATATGATCTTAACTACTCCGGCTAAAATCATAGAAAAAACTCCGGTAGATTCTTCTTCAAATTCTACCAGAGAATGAATAACACACTCCGGTGCTATTATAAAATAACAAACTTTTGATTGAAGTTAATAAACTAATTAAATCACCACAGTCCTCTCACACATCCTATCTATTCGTTGGGTGCAAGAGAATGACTGGGGGTGACGTAGAGGGGAGGAGCTATATAGCAGCTCTGCTGGGTGAATCCTCTTGCACTTCCTGTAGGGGAGGAGATAATATCCCAGAAGTAATGATGACCCGTGGACTGACCACACTTAACAGGAGAAATAGCTGCTTTTGCAATACTGAAACAGCCACCTATATTGAAATATTGGCCACAGAAAAGCTATGTATGTTTCCCTGGGTGCACTGTAACCACATTGGGACTGTAATATAAACTGTTTAAATGAATTGCAAAAGAAAAAATGTAGGTTCATTTCCAGACAGAGAAAGTCATTTTAAAAAGTTTTTAATTTAATTCTATTACCAAATGTTCTTTGTTTTCTTGTTATCCTTTATTGGAAAAACAGAGATGTAAGCTTAGGAGCGAGCACAGGTCTTCAGCATTATATGGCAATAGTTTTGCAACAATGTTATATATTAGCAAGAGCACTAGATTGCAGCTCTATATCCGGTCATGTAGTGCCCCAGAAATGTGCACGCTACCCATCTAGATCTCTCTTCAACAAAGAATAACATGAGAGCGACACAGATTTAATAATACAAGTGAATTGGAAACTTTTTAAAAATTGTATTTTCTATCTGAATCATGAAAGAAAAAAAACAGAGGGTTTCATGTCCCTTTAACCTTCTAGGAATTTAACCAATGCAGTTCTGTATGGCAAGTTTAAGAATCATTCAATTAAATAGTAAAAATCTAGGGTTGGATAATTCATTCTACAGAGATGAGTTTATTACGCTCTGATATACAAAGATTATTTTATAGATACAATTAGAAATAACCTCATGACTGAAATGAGATCTTCTTCAAAGCAAGGACACAATATTTCATATTTGCTATTAGGCACAAACCACTGTAGAAGCTGAATGGACAAACATAAGTCAGTATTCTCCTCAGGACCTATTTAAATGGACAGTCTACACCTAACTCATCTTAAAGGGACACTGAACCCAAAAAAAAATATTTCGCGATTCAGAAAGAGCAGGCAATTATAATCAACTTTCTAATTTACTCCTATTATCAATTATTCTTTTTTCTGTTGCTATCTATTTTGAAAAGAAGGCATCTAAGCTAAGGAGCCAGCCAATTTTGGTTCAGAACACTGTAAAGCACTTTTTTATTGGTGGGTGAATTTGTCCACTAATCAGCAAGAACAACCCAGGTTGTTCACCAAAAATGGGCCGACATCTAAACTTACATTCTTGCTTGTCAAATAAAGATACCAAGAGAATGAAGAAAATTTGATAATGGAAGTAAATTAGAAAGTTTCTTACAACTGTATGCTCTATCTGAATCATGAAAGAAAAAAATTGGGTTCAGTGTCCCTTTAAAGTCTTACCTTAAATTAAGCTGCAATTAGCCCCCTGCACCTTTGCTATATCATGCAGCAGGAACAGTAAAAAGTTATTATAAAATTAATATTGTTTCTGGACAGTTTGAAATGGCTGCCAAGCTCCACCCACCAATGACATCACAATCTGGGCTGTATCTAGGCACTCTGCTGAATAGCAATGACAGTATGTTCAATCCAACTAGTGAGCCTTTTGTTATTGGATGCCATATGCAGCCCAGATCGTGATGTCATCAGTGGGTGGAGCTTGGCAGCCATTTCAAACTGGCCAAAAACAATATTCATTTCAAAATAACTGTTTTACTGTTCCTGTTGCATGATATAGAAAGGGTGCATGAAGTTATTTGCAGCTTAATCTAAGGTAAGACTTTAAGATAACTAAGGTGTAGACTGTCCCTTTAATGGGCACACCACCCGTCTAAAATTTAAGCCAATATTAAGCTAAAATTTGCTAATATTACATTTTCTCAATGTTTGTGGAACAAATTATCATTAAATCAAATTAACTAATTATGCAACTATTGCTTTTGATAGCTTAAAGTAACATTTATGAAATGTAATATTGCCAAATATTACTGTAAGTATGGGATAACCCCTTGTGCAGACATTGAAGTCAGCTCAGGACTGGCAATGCACTACTGGTCTGGAGCTGAACATGGCAGCATATGTGCGTAGCCCCTGATAATTGGTTGTGTTTATCGCTGGAGCAATGCACATGACGACATTTTATCATTGTTCTTTTAAGGATCTTTATATTCACCTTGGGGTCAGCACTCGGCTATCTACTACTAAAGAACACACTTTATGCACAGGTGAGCTAAGGAAATCACCAAAGCAAAATCTGTAGAATATGCCAGATTAAAGGGACAGTCTACAATATAAATTTTATTGTTTTAAAAAAAATAGATAATCCCTTTACCATTCCCCAGTTTTGCATAAAAAACACAGTTATATTAATATACTTTTTACCTCTGTGATTAGCTTGTAGTTAAGCATCTTCTGACAACCCCCTGATCACATGACTAACTATTATCTATTGACTAGTTTTAGTACCGTGTTGTGCTAAATCCTAAATAACTTCCCGGGCATCTATATGGCCCACATGAACCAACAGTCTCCTGTTGTGAAAAGCAAATACAAAAGCATATGATTAAGAGGCTGTCTATAGAGCCTTTGAAACAGGCAGAAATTTAGAGGTTTGAATGTTATAAAGTATATTAATATAACAATGTTGGTTGTGCAAAGCTGGGGCATGGGTAGTAAAGGCGTTATCTTTTTTTTTTTTTAAACAATAACAATTTTAGTGTAGAGTCTGTCCCTTTAAATGCACAACCGGGAAACAGACAGTAACACAGCAGGGGAGGTGGGAAAAAAAACACAACGAACTCCAATTCTTTACATTGAAACTTTTTCCAAATAAAAACTATAAGGAATAAACAACACTGTTTTTCCTTTTAACCATAGTATTAATAACCCCAGACACGGTTTACTTATACAAACATCATAAAAGGTGAAATGGAAAAAAAAGTCATCAGATGACAAGAGATAAAAAAAAACAATAAAAGGTTTAACACTAAGCAAACGAAAGGAACATTAAAGGGACAGTCTACCATAGAATTGTTATTGTTTTAAAAGATAGATAATCCCTTTATTACTCATTCCCCAGTTTTGCTTAACCAACACAGTTATATTTATATACTTTTTACCTCTGTGATTACCTTGTATCTAGGAACCTTCTTCCAGCCCCCTGATCACATGACTGTGACTGTTTATTATCTATTGTCTTAAATTTAGCATTGTTTTGTGCTAGATCTTAAATAACCCCCTGTGCCTGAACACAGTGTTATCTATATGGCCCACGTGTACTTTCTGTCTCTTTGTGTTGAAAAGAGATTTAAAAAGCATGTGATAAGAGGCAGCCCTCAAAGGCTTAGAAATTAGCATATGAGCCTACCTAGGTTTAGTTTAAACTAAGAATACCAAGAGAAAAAAGCAAATTTGATGATAAAAATAAATTGGAAAGTCGATTAAAATTAAAAGTCCTATCTAAATAATGAAAGTTTAATTTATACTTGACTGTCCCTTTATATAAACTCAAAAACATACTGTGCATTTCAATGGATTTGATTGGTTGAAAGGAACACAACCCATACAGAAAAAGGTTTTTTTCTTCCTTAGCATGGGAGAATTCATTTTTAAACGGGCAGACATCGTCTTTAATGTAAAACAAAGAAAACAATTACTTTAAAGGGGCTGTGTACTCAAAATATTTAGATCATGTAAATTAAAGAGCACCAGTTACACATCATAAGGTTTTATTTTAACTTTTTTAATGTGTACATTTTTGTACAGTAGATACCTAAATATCTATTGCTGAATGGTGATTGGGACAACACCCACATAAAAATGATGATTTTTTTTCCTGTTATTTTTTTTAATCTAAATTGAAGATTAATCATCTATATGCAAGTTTGATTACATTTTTATTATCCTATGTCGGAATAGTGGTAAGGTCGCCAGATGTCCAATATTCAACCGGACAGTACAGTATTTTAATAGGCTGCCCAGTAAAATATTTACAAAAATACTGGTTACTAGATGGACACTTTCCAGGCCCTGAGTGTTAGCTAAATGTAAAAGGCTTCCTGTGCATGAACAGATTATAAATATGGAGTGAGGGGGAAGTCAAAGGGGTCAAATCACTTCTGTTTATGCGAGTCAGCCAAAGAGGTGAAACTACTTATGTGTAGGTTACTGGCATCTAAAGGGTAAAATGACTGCTGAGTTGTGAAAAATATACATGGCAGTATCAAGAGTGTGGGATAAGGTAGCGTTTTATCCTGGAGAGGTCCTTGTGTGCGTGTGACACAACCTACCATCATGCCGAGCCACTGACAGATTGTCTAATATTTTTGCAGAGGACTTTTATAAGCATATATTTCCATTAAGGTTCACAGATCCAAAGCACATTTTGTCATGATCTGAAATAACTTAGTTCCAAGTGTCAAAAAGTATTATTGACATACTGTGGTTGAGGGTAAAAATTCTAATTCTAGTGCAAAAATTCTAAAATGTTAAAAAGGGACAAAAAAAAAAAAACCTGCAAAAAAGAAAATGCTCTAATATGTTAAACACATAGCTAAAGTCAGTGCCAAAGCAGCAATGCACTACTGCGAGCTAGCGGAACACATCTGGTGAGCTAGAGACAAGACATTTGTGTGCAGCCACCAATCACCAGCTTGCTCCCAGTAGTGCATTTCTACTGCTGAAGAGCATATACATATGATTTTCAACAAAGGATACTTAATAAACAAAGTAAAATATACAACATACGTAAATGTAAAATCATTTTAAAAGTTCACTCTCTGTCTAAATGACTAAAGTCTAATTTGCACTTTCGTGCCTCAGTTTACCGTGTCAACCAGACACCAGAGGGTAAGAATATTCCGAACTGTTCATGATATAATCTATAGTAGATTCCTAATGTCTGTATACAAAGTCCCTTATCAGGCTCCTCAATATTTTTGCTGACGCATTTCACATATATTTGTCACCCACTATTGCATAGTATTGTCACATTATCTCATTGAATTACATGGATTCCTTGCGCCGTCTGATAAATAAAATTAAATACAAAAGTAACTGACTAAAAGGCTAGGAAAATAAATGACTAAAGCTTTGACTTGCAAATTTATAGAGTTGATTCACACTGGGTCATGACAGCAGCTCTAGGCTGCTTGCTAAAACAACAACACACATTACTGATATCTACTAAAAATGTCATAAAGCATCTAATACCCAAGCAGATATAAACCTGTATACAGACATATAATATTTTACACTATATAAAACAAGCGCCAGGCAGAATATTGGCGTTTGTATATAGATTTATATTTAAAATTAAGACAGAAATACTATTTTAGGAACCAAGGCTACATGTTTTGTGAATCAACCGGAATAAGATCCAATAGCCTCAGAAATAAGATTCAAATGGAAATTTGCAAAAACTAAAGATGCAAAAAAAGTGAAATGCGTCAAGCAACACCTAATATAAAGAAATGCGTCATTGTCTGCGTATAGCGTCTATTCCCTAGGAGCGTGCGCCTACCTTTTTCAGAACGTTGCGCTGCTTTGTCGTGTTGTACTTTGTACCAAATCTTTCCCGTGATTGGGATTTCGGTTTGTTTATAAGATTTTTCAGAATCATGATCAATAAATTCTTCATGTGTAGCTCTGTGTATATTGCTGCTCATACAGTTCAGATGCAAACGTCCCGCTAGAATACAAAGCTTCAATAACCAAAATAATAGGAACCTGCTGAAATGTCCGAGCCTGGAATGTATTAACTGATGTAGCTAGGAACACTGATAAAGCGCACAGGAGACATAAACCATACCACAGACGTGACAGCTGTGTGATATGGTGGATTGTGCTCGCCTAATTAGGAAAACAAGCACTGAGCGAGAGAGTTGTTTTGTAACAGAATTCTCTGGCCTTATGAAGGCATGAGGGGAAAAGCAAACACCTCAGAGTTTTGTTTTTGTGGGGACATAAAACAAACAAATTTTAAACAACTTTCCAATTTACTTCTATTATCACATGTGTTTCATTCTCTTGGTGTTTGTTAAAAGGAGCAGCAATTCACTACAGGGAGCTAGCTGAATACATCAAATGAGCCAATGACAAGAGCATATATGTGCAGCCACCAATCATCTGCTAGCTCCCAGTAGATTGCTGCTGCTGCTAGGTCTGCCTAGGTATGCTTTTAAACAAAGGGTGCCAAGAGAACAAATATTAAATAATAGAAATAAATTGGAAATTGGTTTAAAATTGCACTCTCTGAATTCCGAAAGTTTAATTTTGACTTTACAATTTCTTTAAAATGTTTGTTTGAGGGGAGTGATTTAAAGGGATACGTCACGCAAAACTAAACTTTCACAATTCAAACAAGTGTGCAATTGTAAGAGACATTTCAATGTATTGTGTTCTCTTGGTTACCTCTGTTGAAAAGCATACCTAGGTAGTAGGCTCATGAGCAGCAAGCAGAACAGGAAGCTAGCTGGCGATTGGTGGTAACACACACATATGAGTTTTGTCATTGGCTCACAGATGTATTCAGCAAGTTCCCAGGAGTGCATTGAAAAATAATAATAATAATAATATGCTTTAACACAGAGTATTTTCTTTTTGTACTATTATGTCCCTAAAGAAATACACACAGCATTTGAGTATTCTGCATAGAATCCTAAATTTTGAAGCTGGTGTAATTATGGGTATATAATTCATTGAGCGGGAAGATTAAGAGTTGTGTATACAAACTCATTAAAAAGGTCCCAATCTTCTAAAACGCTTATTAAAATCTCATTTTAATATGTAATGAGTAATCTAAACCCAGATTATACAATAATAATGTGAACAAATTTAGTTACAGGTTTTAATTCTACGTTTTGGCAGCAGGTGCACGCAAGCTTTTCATGTGACACATTTTGGCAGCAGGTGCACACAAGCTTTTCATGTGTGACACATTTTTTTCCTTGGCTACGTATTCGTTTGCAGTAGTTTTTGACTTGCAAATTTATAGAGTTGATTCACACTGGGTCATGACAGCAGCAGATAGGTTTGCTGAATATCTTGTTTGACGGCATTTATTAGAAGTAGATTTAATTCATACTTCTAACTAATTTGGATAAAAATGTATATACTGAGGAGATTTCTGACCAAAACAAATGTATCTAAAAGGCATAGGATACAATACTAACAAACTTATGACAGGTGGACTGCATAAAGTAAAGTTCTGAGTGTCATATTAAACATAAAGTACTGTACCCATTTGCATTGGTATGCCAGCCCCCATCACTGTAAATCTGGGGGACCACAAACCCCCTTCACTGTAAATCTGGGGGACCACAAACTACATGGCATAGAACCTGCACCATAAATTGTAATCACAACATGCTCCTAAAGCTCTGTTTTTTTGTTTTGTTTTTTAAATATCTATTTTAAAGTTTTAACAAATTAGATGCCAGAAGTAAAATTTTAGGATTCATGGTTCCTGGGATTATGAGTCCCCTATATCAATACAGAAAGTGCTCTGCCAGGAACGAACAGAAGCTCAGTAGCTTGTTCTATGGCCGGTTACCACCTAGGAGTACTTCTTTTAGCCCAATTGTGCTTTTCACAGAGGAAATCTAAGTCTGATCCCACCTAACAAGGTCAGTCCAGCCACAAAATACCAGGCAATTCCTCTGTAAACAAGGGAAATGGCAACCCCAGACAAAAAAGTTTTGGCCTCGTCAGTGAAGTGCAACCATAGCACTACAGGCACATTGGGCTTCCCCCATAACACTTAAAGGGATAATCTACTTAAAATTAAACTTTCATGATTCAGATAGAGCAGGCAATTTTAAGCAAATTTCTCATTTACTCCTATTATTCATTTTTTTTTTGTTCTCTTGGCATCTTTATTTGAAAAAGCGGTAATGTTATCTTAGGAGCCAGCCCATTATTGGTTCAGAACCTGGGTAAGGCTTGCTGATTGGTGTCTAAATGTAGCCGCCTATCAGCAAGTGCTACCCAGGTGCTGAACCAAAAATGGGCCGGCTTCTAAACTTATATTCAAGCTTTTTCAAATAAAGATATCATGAGAACGAAGAAAAATTGATAATATTTTAATCAAGTAAATTATAAAGTTGCTTAAAATTGCCTGCTATCTGAATCATGAAAGTTTAATGTTGACTAGACTATTGCTTTAAGAAGACTTTCCCCAGGGTCACAATACAAAACACAAACAAACAGGAACAAACAACAGCTCAGTAGCTTGTTCTATGGCCCCGTTACCACCTGGGAGCAGCTTCTCTTAGCCCAATTGTGCTTTTCACAGATGAGAACTTTTCTGAAGTATCTAAGTCTGATCCTGCCTAACAAGGTCAGTCCAGCTCCTATAACAATTCCAACCAAGGTGGGCAAACCACAATTTTATTATAAAGAAATGCATATTCCAGAGAAGCATGAAATTCCTGAAATCCTATATTAGAACGTGGGAATCCCTAATCCTTTCAGAGAGTTGTTTTTCTGGTAGAGACATAGTCTTTAGCTATATAAGCAGACCCTGGAGGTTTAGAGAATAATCATATAGGGAGTACCACCTTTTACTGTACAGAGGCAAAGCTATTTTTTAATTAAAGCAGAACTTCAATTAAAGGAACATGAAAGACAACATTTTTCTTTTATGATTCAGACAGAACAATTAATGTTAACAAAGTTTCCAATTTACTTCTATTATAAAAATGTACTCTTGGCATTTATGAAACAGAATACCTAAATAGGTAGCGTGCATGTGTCTGAAGACACCTGCATGCTCCTTAGCTATGTGCTTTACAACAAAGGATGGCAAGAGGACAAGGTAAGAGAGTATAAAAGAAAAATTGGAAAGGTTTTATTTTTTATTTGAAAACTATCTAAATAACAAACAAACATTTTGGCTTTCCTGTCCCTTTAATGTGACACATACAGTACCTGCCTGTGTGTTGCCCCAAAACAAGATACAGCCCTATATCCTAAATCAGTGACAATGATGAAGAGCTACTAATCACTTGAATATAATACTCAGCCTAAAAATAGGGCATAAGAGAAGAAATTGCTGATGCTGTAGTAGTGCTAAAAGCAGAATATACTGATCTCAAGGAGACAATCTCACTGTAAAGGGCAAAGAAGAGGATGCCAGCGTGGTGGTTGTGTAAATGTGTAGGTGAGAACCCAAATCCACCAGGAAACCAAGAAGATAGGGCCAGAGGCTTAAAGGGACACTGAACCCAAATTTTTTTCTCTCACAATTCAGATAGAGCAGGCAATTTTTAAGCAACTTTCTAATTTACTCCTATTATCAATTTTTCTTCGTTCTCTTGCTTTCTTTATTTGAAAAAGACAACATCTAAGCTGAGGAGCCAGACCATTTTTAGTTCAGGACACTGGACGGCACTTGTTTATTGGTGCTGTCCATTCAGCAAGGACAATCCAGGTTGCAAACCAAAAATGGTCCAGCTTCTAAACTTACAGTCTTGCTTTTCAAATGAAGATAGCAAGAGAATGAAGAAAAATTGATAATAGGAGTAAATTAGAAAGTTGCTTAAAATTGCCTGCTCTATCTGAAACATGAAAGACAAAATTTGGGTTCAGTGTCCCTTTAAGCTTATAATTATGAAGGAAATAGAAACTGTGCCAGTTGTAGAAGGTTTGATGTCAAAATACTCAGTGCATAGTATCACTGCCAACAGGGAATGCAACACCGGGCCGTGGTACCGGGAGGGGAGAGGGTGCAACACACGGCCGTGGTACCAGGGAGGAGGTTAAACACTCATGGTACTAGGGGATGCAACAAGCATAAACAAGGAATTATAGCATTTATGGAACACACAGAGTAACATTACTTATCTGTATAACTGGCCCATAAAGGGTTAAATAACTACTTGTGAATATATTGTGGAACACTTTAGTTGTGCAGATATACAGTGTTTATGGTCTAGTTCTGAAGGACATGTAAGTGATATGAATCAGTCCAGTATAGAGCATCATACATATAATATTCTATTATTAGCTTGTACTTGTCATGATTAGATTAAGTCTTTACAAATGTACTTGCTTGTAAATGAGACAGATAGGAATAACCTATTGCATTATAAAAGGTTACAACATTAGAATACTACAAGCGTTATTTATAAAGTCATTTATTAGTTGTAAAAGAATCGCATCACAAGAGCGTAACTATGGGAACCAGCAGAGACTTTGGTTTACAGAAAGAAATATATATATATATATATATATATATATATATATATATATATATATATATATATATATATATATATATATATATATATATATATATATATGTAAGTATTAAAGAGACATGACACCCAAAATGTTTCTGTCATGATTCAGACAGAGAAATCAATTTAAAAAATGTTTGCAATTTACTTCTATTATAAAATTTGATTTGTTCTCATGTTATTCTTTGTTGAACAGATATCTAGATAGGTAGCGGGCACGTGTTTGGAGCATTACATGGCAGGAAATAGTGCTGCCCTCTAGTGCTCTTGCTAATGTATTACATTGTTGCCATAACTGCTGCAGACACGTGCACACTCCTAGTCTTACCTTCCTGCTTTTCAACAAAGGACAACAAGTAAAAGAAAGTTTGATAATATTAGTAAAATTAAAATCGTATGCTCTATCTGAATCACAAAAGAAAAATGTTGGGTTTCATGTCCCTTTAATGGCATTTCAAATGGGGGTCTCTTGATCTGTATAAATAAATTTAAAAAAAAAAACCTCAATAATGAAGTTTGACTTTAATTAATTTGAATACAAATTAAAACGAGTATCTAATGACTAGGGATGGGCGAATGTGCTGAAACTGTAATTACATTAAACCAATGTTAGAATGTTGTACAAACAAACGTGTTAAAATTAGTTTCATTTTACAAATATTGCAAACCATTGGCCCATCCCTACTAATGACTTGTGATCGGCTAACAGGAAATACATATTGCATACTGTAGTAGTCACCATTAGATGATAGAAATAGTAATACATTTTATATTGGAAGAAATAGTCCAGGCTGACAAAGAATACACAAAATGTATTTAAATCAGGAAAAGGTTTACAAAAACAACCTCAGACAAAACAAAAATAATTTATATACAACGCACTTTAAAAAAAAACATTTGGTTGAGACTTTATAGGGCAATCATTGCAGTTTAAAGGGGTATTGAAGTCAGAATTAAACGTTCATGATTAAGACAGAGAATGCAACAAAAGACGAACATATGTACAACATTGTTACAAACACTGCAGCCCTATAGTCCTTATATGTCACGTGCACGCTCCCAAGCCTACCTTAGTATACTCTAATGCAGTGTTTATCAAAACCAATCTTCAGACCTCCCTAACAGGCAAAATTGTCAGGATATCTGAAGTGGAGCACAGGTGAAATAATCACCCAAGGAAATCCTGAAAATCTGGGCAGTTAGGGAGGCCTGGTTTGAAAACCCATGTTCTAATGGAAAGTAACTCAGTTTATTAAATAATAAATAAAAACATATTCAGTTAGCTGTGGGTAAAAAATTATCTGTCGTCCCTTTAATTTACCATGTCCCTTTAATCTCAAATGTTGTTTAAAGGAAGTATGGGTATTTTCAAAAGCACAGAAGACTCCATCCTGTTTTACTAAGAAAATCTTTTAGTTTGTGTAACAAACTGAAGATCAAGGAAGTAACATTGTCACAGCAGTTAGGAAAACAAACAACATAAACAAGCGGATTTATTAGATTGGTAACACATTCCGTTAGCTGCATTTGTAAAGGTCATGGAAATATCTATCAAGGAGGTCATAGAAAAAGTTCACTTCCATTCTTAAGAAATCCTGTAAGTGAAGTTTACGTTTGAGATAAGGAACAGAAGCAGAAGGGACAGTGTTACAGGAAGCAGCCCGCTGAACTATCCAAGATATCCAAAAATGTTCTGTTACATATGGAAGAGACTATTTCAAAATGTTACAGGGCTGTGTTTTATATTCACATGGATGATCCTGTGCTGAATAAACCAGCTTTACCAGCGAGCAGCAGGGTCCCAGAATTCATTGGTTTACAGTCATTCCCGTTTAGCTTCACTTTAAAGGGACTGTGCACATTATTTTTTTCTCTACCCTTTAAGGTGTTACCAATTATCCATTTACCTGCTGGAGAGTATTAAATTCTTTAAAAAATAGCTCCTTAACCTTAATTTTATCATTTAATATATCTGCTTTTGCCTACTGTATCCCCAGGGTGGGACACAGATAATAGAATACAATTTTCATTTTCCATTTTTCTCCCTAAGTATTGGTCTCACAGTTTACAGAAAAATAAGACGAGGAGAGAAGCTAATGAGGTCCGATCTCCCTACAAAGTTAGCCCATTTCATTGAGTTATGGTTAAATTAGAAAGACAGCTATTTCACATTCAAAATATACCTACATGAGCTATTTCTCATACAATTTAAATTATGCAGCTGGTATAACAATTCATTGTAAGCTCATTAAGGGGAAAACTATTTTACAGCCCATGTAGACAGCTTTTATCTAAACACATATATACACTAGGTCCCTTTAATACCTTGCGGACACAGTGGAAGCGGTCACTGTCATGTGTCTGATGCAAATATAAAATACATATATGAAGCAGTTCATATCTTGACAAATCCCAGGAGCAATGGTTCCTCATTTTATGGATTATTTCATATACATCTATAAACACACACAATACCTTGTCTGGCTCCTAAAATGTTTATATAAATTAAAATAGACACACACAGACTCAGCAGATATTTTAACAAGAGAGAACAAACATGCAGATTACAAAAAATTATTCAATAGTAAGTTTAAAATAAAACATTAAAAGAAATGACTAAAGTAATTATATACAATTATAATACACATGTAAACATAGATATTGACAGCAGATAAGAGCCATAGGCCCAGCAAGTCTGCCCGACCTTACCTAACAGTATAAACTTATCTAGTTCGTAGGATAGCCCTATACTTGTCCCATGCATTTTTAAAGTCCCCCACAGTGTTTGTTGCTACTACCTCTTGAGGAAGTTTATTTCATAAATCAATCACTCTTTCTGTAAAGAAGCTTCCTCAAATTACTCCTGAATCTACTACCCTTCAGCTTGAGCTCATGACCCCTTGTTCTTGAATTTTCCATTTTATGTAAAATACCCACAGCCTCAGTTTTACTAAACCCTTTAATGTACTTGAAAGTTGCTATCATATCACCTCTTTCCCTTCTCTCCTCTAAGCTATACATATTTAGGTCATTGAGCCTATCCTGGTAAGTTTTATTTTTTAGACCATGTACCATTTTGGTAGCCCTCCTTTGCACAGATTCAAGTTTGTTAATATCCTTCTGAAGATATGGTCTCCAGAACTGCACACAATACTCAAAATGAGGCCTAACTAATGATCTATAAAGTGGCATAAGAACCTTACTATTTCTGCTGCAAATACCTCTACCAATACATCCAAGCATTCTGCTAGCCTTACTCGCTGCATTACTACATTGTTTACTAAGTTTTAAATCATCTGAAATAATAATTCCCAAGTCCTGTTCCTCGTCTGTAACAGTCAGTAAAGTGTCATTGAGTCTGTAATTAACATTTGGATTTTTCTTCCCTAAATGCATTATTTTACACTTTGCTGTGTTAAACTTTAGATCCCAGTCGTTTGTCCAATCCTCCAATTGTTGTATATCACTTCTCATTTTGTCTACCCCCCCCCCTGGAACATCCACTCTGTTGCAAATTTTTGTATCATCTGCAAAGAGACATACTTTCCCCTGTAGCCCTTTGCTGATATCGCAGATAAATATGTTAAACAAAACAGGCCCCAGAACTGACCCCTGAGGAACACCACTAGTAACAGCCCCCTCTGCTGAATGAACTCCATTTACTAAGACACTTTGTTTTCTGTCCTTAAGCCAGCATTCCACCCAGTTCACAATTTTTGAATCTAGACCAAGGAGATATAGTTTGTGAATAAGTTTATTGTGTGGGACGGTGTCAAATGCTTTGCTGAAATCTAGATATGCTACATCAACTGCTCCTCCCTTATCTAATACTTATGTTACATAATCAAAGAAGTCAATTAGATTAGTCTGACATGATCTCCCTGAAGTAAAACCATGCTGATTTTGGTCCTCTAAATTGTTTGTCTTTATGTAAGTCATAATTCTTTCTTTTAAGAGGCTTTCCATTAATTTCCCTACTACTGAAGTTAAACTAACTGGCCTGTAGTTGCCAGATTCTTCTCTACTGCCCTTTTTATGAAGAGGTATTACATTTGCTATTCTCCAATCATCTGGGACAGCTCCTGTTAATAGTGACTGATTAAACAGATCAGTTAATGGGACAGTTAGCACTGATCGAAGTTCTTTTAAAACCCTTGGATGAATATTATCAGGACCCACTGCCTTTGTAACATTTATTTTTGATAATGCTAACAAAACCTTATCCTCTGTAAAAAGATTACTGTTAAGCTTGTTTCTATTTTGCGTAGCATCCCTTAATGTAGACATTGTATCTTCACAATCTTTAGTGAAAACAGAACAGAAGTAATCATTGAGACAGTCTGCAATCTGCTTATCTCCTTCTATTATTCTACCATCAACTGATTTCAATTTTACTATTCCTACCTTATTTTTTCTTCTTTCACTGATATATCTAAAGAATGTTTTGTCCCCATGTTTTACTGACTGTGCTATCTTCTCTTCTGCATGAGCTTTAACCTTCCTAATTAACTGCTTA
Organism: Bombina bombina; assembly: GCF_027579735.1. Lineage (NCBI taxonomy): Eukaryota > Metazoa > Chordata > Amphibia > Anura > Bombinatoridae > Bombina > Bombina bombina. The sequence goes on along the minus strand of NC_069499.1, from coordinate 59,504,356 downwards.
GTCTTTTTTTGTTGGAGTCTCCATATTTTCATATCATCATCTGCTTGTGTGTGTCTGTAATTTTTATAAGCTATCTTTTTTGTCTTTACAGCATGTGCTACTTCTTTGGAAAACCAAATTGGTTTCCGCTGTAAAGCACATATTCCTCTTGTCATAGGCTCAGCCATTGTGTTCAGCTAGCTCCCAGAAGTGCACTGCTGCTCCATCAACAAAGGATATCAAGAGAATATTGCAAATGTGATAATAGAAATAAATTGGAAAATTATTTTTAATGCTATCTAATACCTTTACAGAGATTCAGATTATATGTATAAATATTTATAAATATTGTTATGTCACATTTAGTGATCTACACTTTTGTACTAATACAATTGCTGTGGTTTGGAATATGCAGGTAAATCATCTATTTTCATTTATACATTACACCTCTAACTGGTTTTAAAAGCAAATACTATTAGTTGCTGTGAAGCCGAATATGGCAGACACAGCTCCAGTTGCACAATAGCCGTCCCCACTTGTGCAGATCTGTGATATTAGCGGCTAAATCTCAACCCACTTCCCTTCTCCATCCGATACTATTACTGCATTAGACAATAATGCGATGAGACAGCTTCAGGAAGGAAAATGGGAGGCTGGGAGGACAGATCGGAAACATTTTCAGATTGTGTGTGGGAATCTAGAAAATAGATTACAAAAGACCTAGTGCAGTGTACAGTACTAAATATATTTTTATTAAGGATCAAACTACAATGAAACTGATCTCACATTCTGAAGCACATGATTTGTCCTTTTCGTATCCTTAGTTAAAGGGATAGAAACTGAATTATTATATATTTATTTTTTTTTCAGCAATAAAATGAACAATACAATTCAGTCGAAGGCAGGCGAAGGGGTTCATAAATGAACCCCGTTGTGCTGATTTTTAGACTCCTAACCAAGCCTCAATGTTATTTAAAAAATAAATAAAACTAAACATTGTTACAAAAACACTCCCAGATGGGCTGTATAAATGGATCATCTATAAAACATATATGCAAAGAAAAATCTAGTGTACAATGTCCCTTTAAATCAAAGTATAATAATTCACTTTGTGAACAATCATACACACACTATATATAAATATATATATATATATATATATATATATATATATATATATATATATATATATATATATATATATATATATATTATTATTTTTTATGTATTTGCTGTATTCACCCTATTAAGGGATCGCTGTGTTAATACAGTATTTGAAGCAAAAAGTCTGAGATTTTGCATATGGAATTTGCATATCTTACCCAGAATCCTGGGGAAAAGCAAACGGGGATACTTGCCTAGATGTGCACATAGGCTAATAAGCTGTACAAAATACTTTTAATATGAGCTACAATATGCACACTAATATATATATATATATATATATATATATATATATATATATATATATATATATATATATATATATATATATATATATATATATACACATACATACACATACACACACACACACATATACATATGGTGTATAACACACTGAATACGCAATACAAGGACTGTAGGATGTTTTGTTAAAGGTCTGTAAGTCTTTCCCACTTAAAGTACACAGGCACAATCAGAAGAAATTGGACATTGCTGCACTAAATGACACTACGCGCATGAGCTAATCCAGTACTAGCGCTGGGTAGGGTTCACTATCTGTGGTGCAAATGAGATTCCTTTTTCCCCCCAGTGCACGAGGACGAGAGCGCACACACTTAGGTAACGGATTATGATTGGCCGCAAAATTTCTTGACTTTTTTTGGGGATGTCATACGGGTAGCTAATATGAGAAACATTTTATAAATTCAAAGATATTTACAAGCTTCGTTTTTGAGAACAAGTATATTTTATACAATCATGATAAAACATATACACTGGTTTTAGAACATACTTTTTTGTACAGTTTTATAATATTTTAAATATCATACCTGGATATGCTCAGGAGCAGCAATGTACTTCTGGGAGCTAGCCATCTTGTCATTGGCACAGTAGTACATTGCTGCTCTTTCAACAAAGAATATCCAGAGAATGAAGCAAATTTAATAATAGAAGTAAATTGGAAAAACTTGTTTAAAAAGTTATGCTCTGTTTAAATCATGAGAGAAAAAAAAAATTGGGTTTCATGTCCCTTTAATATGTTAGAGTGACATGTCAAAATTATTATTATTTTGCCTGAAACATAAACAATTGAAACAAATATCACAGTATTGGTTTTATACTCCCTGCTAATCCTCATTGGCTGATAAGGAAACCTGTGTGGCATATTTTAAAGGAACATTATAAATTAGAAATGAAATGTACAGACAGTTGTTGGTGAGTAGGATGACAATTTGCACTGTATGTGTATTAGTGTTCTGTGTGCATGTGTCATCATACAGATAGTCTAGGTCCCAAGTACCACTAATTATTTGCTTTTTTTTTTTTTTTTACTATAAATGTTCCTTTTAACCTAGGGCAGTGATGGCTAACTTGGCACCCCAAATGTTTTGGAACTACATTTCCCATAACAAATATTAGTGGTACTTTTACTGTGAATGGGACATTAAGGAGCATGTGTCATACAGAGAGAGTCTAAATTTACTGTAAAAGTACCACTAATATTTTTTACTATAAAATGACCCTTTAACCTAGGGCAGTGATGGCTAACTTGGCACTGCAGATGTTTCTGAACTACATTTCCCATGATGCTAAGGCAGTCTAGTTGAGAATCATGGGAAATGTAGTTCAGAAACATCTGCGGTGCCAAGTTAGCCATCACTGACCTAGGGGAATCCAAACTTATCAAATGAGCAGAAACACAGGAATGTTTCCTTGTTGATAGATACAGCACTTTTTTTATTTTAAATTCTGGGCTACCCATAAGCCTATATATAAGGGCATAGGAGACAAACGTGTACTAGTTATGAACCATACCTTTTGTTGTTGTTTTTTTGTCTAAAACTACATTGGTGCTAACTGCACATGCCAGATTCACGTGCCTATTTTAGCACTGACTTTGACACTGCACGTGCACCCATAGAGCTGAGCTCGACATTGAAAAAGGATAACGTTTTAGACTGTTTTTTTAAACTTGGCATTACATCATAAGCTGCTCAACAGTATGCCAAGGCTTATCTTTATTTAAATGTATTTCCATGTTATAGGCATATTCCTGACAAAAAAACCTCTATATTAGCAAACTTCAGAGAAGCGTCATAAACTCACATATACACAGGCAATTTGGCCAGCCGAGTGGCATTATGAAGTAGCCGGTTGGGGATTATTATATCATTCTGCTATCGAAAGCATAAATTAATTGCATAATTTAACACAAATGTAAGTAATGAGAATTTGTGAAATTAAAATTGAACAATTGTAATATCAGATAATTGAAACTTAACCAGTACAGTTAAACTGTAAATGCACATAGATGAATTACATATTTAAATATAAACATATTTGCAATATACATGTATTGGCAAAAATGCTTCCAGTAAAAGTTATCACTGTTTCTTCTCTGCACGTGCATGTGAAGCTTAGCTAGATATTCTCTGTGCACCAGCATTTAAAATACTGTAGCTGCTTAGGGAGCCAGTGAACCTTGTATCATGTTAGCAATTAAAGGGACACTAAACCCACATTTTTTTCTTTCATGATTCAGAATGAGCATGCAATTTTAAGCAACTTTCTAATTTACTCCTATTATCAAATTTTCTTCGTTTTCTTGCTATCTTTGTTTGAAAAAAAAAAGGCATCTAAGCTAAGGAGCCAGACAATTTTTGGTTCAAAACTGTGAACAGCACTCGCTTATTGGTTTATTGCATTTAGCCACCAATCAGCAAGCACAACTCAAACTCAAAAATGGTCCGGCTTCTAAACTTACAATTTTACTTTTCAAATAAAGATAGCAAGAGAATGAAGAAAAATTGATAATACGAGTAAATTAGAAAGTTGCTTAAAATTGCATGCTCTCTCTGAATCATGAAAGAAAACATTTGGGTTCAGTGTCCCTTTAACAAATTGAGCCAGTACCAGATGGCACAAGCACCTGCGGCTCTCTGAACTTGTAAAACAGCTATAGCTTTAATTTGTAGCATTTTTGCTAATACAAGTATATTTCAAAAACGCTTTATTTCAAACTGCAATGAATCTATGTGTATTCCAATTTGGGCTGGAATGTCCCTTTAATATTTGCTAAACTTTTATCCGGGTGTTAAACAAATTCAGCCAGGTGATGTGCCCACTAAAAAGGTCCTGGGGAGAACACTGCACTGAAACCAGGCAGAGGGTACTGCAATTGTGGAACCGCAGAGGAATACGGAGGAGAAATGAAAAGCAATGGAATCCATATTATGCTTTAATTTGTTACCATTTGTTTAAATCACACAGCTAAATTCCCATTCACAAGCTCCCAAGAAGAATGTAGCCAGTGAGCAGAAGTCACAAGCAGCTACCGGCCACCCTCTGCTTGCAGCTCCTGAGCTGGATTTGGTTAAACACATAATAATCTCAAATCAGTAAGGCATGTGATGCCCCTGACTATGGTTGTCATCACTTCTTAATACAACACAATACCAACTGTCAAATGTGTATTTTAAAATTAAAGGGACAGGAAACCCCACATTTTTATTTCATGTTTTGGATACAACATACAATTTTAAACACATTTCCAATTTACTTCTATTATCAAATTTGCTTCATTGTCTTGTTATCTTTTGCTGAAGGAGCAGCATTGCACTACCGGCAGATAGCTTATACATCTAATTAGCCAATCACAAAAGACAAATGTGTCAGGCACCAATTAGCAGCAGCTCCCATTAGTGTAGGATATGAGCGTATTCTTTTTCAACAAGAGAACGAAGCTCATTTGAAAATAGAAGTGAATTTTAAAGTGTCTTAAAATTACATGCGCTGTCTGAATCATGCAAGTTTAATTTTGACTTTCCTATCCCTTTAAATCTTCAAAAATACAACACTGCAATACTTTATGTATATACTACAGGGCTACGTATTTTCAGGAGTGTGCACGTGTCTTTTGCACTCTATAGCAGCAATCTACACAACAATGTTTGCCGCAATGTTATACGCTGTTGCAAGAGAGTGTTAAAGAAACATGCATGCTCCTGAGCTCTTATGAGCCTAACTAGGGTTTATTTATTTTTTAAATCACATGCTCTAACTGAATTATGAAAACAAATTTTGACTTTACCGTCCCTTTAATACCAATGTCAAGTCCCTGAGTTCTGCTAACAAAGCGTATTTACACAGAAGCTTGTATAAAAGTAACACAGGAACTGTTTGCTCAATACAAAGCCATTTAAATCACCAGCCCAGCAAGGGTGCTAATTCCGCACATAGTATTAGGAGCAGCTAAGTAGCATTATAATAATGAATTATTATTAGAACTTTTAGCCCTCCTACAACATTAATGCCATTAGCTCTTCTGGCGCAGGGATTAATCTCCTCACTGCACAATTTGTAAAAGTGCAAGGTATTTCTGTATCTCTGTAGGGTGTTGTTGTTAGATATTTGTGAGGCTCTGCCTAAGTAGCTGGCAGAAGAGGAAAAGCCACATATGCACATCACAGTGATGCCAATAGACGTGTCTAGACTGTCACCATGCAGGGTGGTATTCCTGATGGAGAGCACCCTCAGATAAACAAGCCAGCAAGTTAACACTGTCAGAGCTAAAATACACCAGTGCATTGCAAATAATATCGTTAGTCTCAAATTCAGCTGTCACCAGATGAATTATTACCGTCTATAAGGATTGGTGATACCTATTACTGTAATACCAGATCCAGGGCTCCTCTCTCTCTCTTTTTTTTTCTTTTTTTTTTTAAAGGGAGATTAAACTCCTCGTAAAATGTTTGATTCAGAAAGCTAAAACATTGCAACATACTTTCATTATTCATTTTGCCTGATTAGCTGTAAAATAGATCTGAAACGTTTGCTTGTTTCTCTTCCAACCAGAGAGGCTGGGAGCGTCTCCATCATTCTACCCAGTGACGCATTAGCTCAGAACAGCTGTCTTTAACTAGTCACATAAAATAAGAAGAGCAAAATAATGTTTTGGATGTTCTTTTGTAAGCAGCATAGTAATGCAGTGAAATTAGCAGTCCATAAACGTATTCCCAGAGTCTCTTTGTGATGTTACAGTTTGAGGCGTATTAGGAAGAGCTAAATTACAAGGATTACTTCTTGCGGTATTCACATGAGACGCATATGCTAATATACAGAGATCTCTGTTCAGTACTCAATGTCCCCAGCAATTTTTATATTTCCCATTACAATCCTTCATATAAAAGTGGACAATATTATTGGACATGTAACCTGAGCACCTATGCTTCTGACAGATGGAATTACATTTTTATTGGGCACTAGAGATTATTGTTAGGAAATCCTCTGAAGCCTGTCAGTTAAAGGGACACTACATTAAAATGACTTGCTCTGTAAGAACCATAAAGGTTTATTTCACTTGTAAATTTGATAACAGAAGTAAATTGAAATTGTTCTCTTGAGACCCTTTGTTGAACTAGCTAGTGATTGGTGGCTACACAAATATGCCTCGTCTCAATGGCTTGTGTTCAGCTAGCTCCCAGTAATGCTCTGGATCTTACCACTATCTGTTCAACACCTTTGCAGGGGTTAAAAACCACAGTTCTAATAAAATGATGCAACAAACTAAAGCAGTTTCTTTTTGCACTATCGTGTCCCTTTAAACTGGCACATGTGGTGTCTCACAGCTTTAGTTACTTGTTAAGAATGTGCTGCTTCTGGCGTTGTCTGAGTCATTTATCTACTATGCTGTACTTTACTGTATCTGGCTTCAGTTGCTTTTCAAAAGAAAAACACTAAAGAAGCTACAAGTTACTCCTAAATATACGTAGTCAGTAAAACAAACGCTGTGCTACAGCTGGAGCTGGTTTGCACTAAATGCTTTAAAGGGACAGTCTACTTGATCATTTTTATTGTTTAAACTTATAGATAATCCCTTTATTACCCATTCCTCAGTTTTGCACAACCAACACGGTTATATTTATACACCTTTTACCTCTGTGATTACCTTGTATCTAAGCCTCTGCAGACTACCCCTTATCTCAGTTCTTTTAACAGACTTGCATTTTAGCCAATCAGTGCTCTCTCTAATAACATTGTGCTCACTACCGTAGTTACTTTATCTTTATGGCACACATGAACTAGAGCTGACTTTTTTCAACAAAGGATATCAAAAGAAGTGAGCAAATTAGATAACAGTAAACTTGAAAGTTGTTTTAAAAGGTGTATGCTCTATCTGAATCATGAAGGAACATTTTAAGGGTTTCATGTCCCTTTAACACAGTATATTCTTTTTTAAACAAATATTTTGGCCCTGGTTGTAACACTTGTTGTTTATAGCTGCGCGATTAGTTGCCACACTGTTTTTTTATAGTCAGATTTTGCACTGTAAATTGGATTTGTATGCTTATTTGTTTCTATGGTAACCAAATGAACTGGTTAGTTCTTCTAACCCCATAAACTAATCACGCACTGAACTATAAAATGTTTAAAACATGTAAAATGGTTACTTTATTCACAATTTGCACCGTTTTGCTGCATGATACTAAGCAGATTTACCTCATCTTCTACGATATGGAAAGTTAGGGAAAGATACAAATACAGATCAAGCAATCACTCTGTAGAGTGTTGAAGTGCTAGGTTTGGCAGGATGATGATGATCAACCCATCTATAGGAAGCCAAAATCCCCCCCACAAATTGAAAAGCTAGAAAGAAAAAAAATGAAAGTACACTACAAAGTTGTTGTTTTTTTACTACACAGAATTTAAACTTTTGGGGGGTATTACAGTTTGACGTTAATGTCCCTTAAATGGAAAGCCACAACTCAACCCCTTATGAATCACAATAGAACATTTTGGGGTTTCATTTCCCTTTAAGCTCCCTCCAGCAGCCCAGCACTTGCAGGTTTATGGGGCCTGTGTGGTCACCGCGCCTGCTGATGTCACTAGCAACAGTAAGTGCAGGGGGTGGCTTTTAAAGCTTAGCATAGCACTCCCTGCACCATGCTTTTGCCACCAAGCGTAATCATCCACAGCTAAGGGGTTAAAGGGGAATACAACACTGCTGTTATTATTCAGAGCATAACACTTAAACCAACTTTCCAGTATGCTTCTAATATAAAATCTGTTTCATTCTCTTGGTATTTTTTGTTAAAGGAGCAGCAATGCATTCTGGGAGGTAAATGAAGACATTTGGCGAGCCTATGACAAGAGGAATATATGTGCTGCCACTAATCAACAGCCAGCTCCCAATATTACATAGCTGCTCCAGAGCATACCTAGATATGTGTTTCAACAAAGGATACCAAGAGAAAAAAACAAAGCTTATAATGAATGTAAATTGAAAAGCTGTTTAAAACTGCATGTTCTATCTGAATAATGAAAGCTTCATTTTGACTTTATTTACTTAAAGCAAAGCACACAGTACAGAGGTTAGGCAGATAGTTTTATCTGCACATATTCCAAGATTATCTAAAACCATGGTATTTTGGCTATCAGAAAAGTCTAAAGCTGAAAATATAAACTATAAAGCAGACCAGCTTATTATTATGCACCTACCCCAGTGACAGTGGATGTGTAACCCACGCATGCGGGGACATGGGGTAATGCTACAGATCAGCTCCCAGTGGGCGTATAACTCACACCGGCTGCCATAGGACCCTGTGCAGGCTTCAGAGGAGAAGGGGTAAAGCAGTACTATGAACCTGACCACTTTCTGCATTCTTGCATTGATCCGCAGGCCATAGCATGCTGGGAAATGTAGCTCCCTGGTGGGGCCTGGAGGAAATAGACAGGTTACTGGCTGCTTTGGAACAAAATTGAACAAGGCAGTAAGGCAGTAGACAAGGGCTGATAGACCCAGACACAATGCACAATTTGAAAGGTGCCCAGGATAATTGAGCACTATCTTAATGGGATATTCTGATGCCAAACTTAAATATGTTGTAATTGGATAATGTCATTTTTGCATAACCGTATCCTACTCCAGAACTACATGCAAGAAGGAAAATGCCACTGGTTGGAAACTGCACTCCTAGCACTGGGTGATTATTGTATAAATATTATTCTATGGCATGAGTCTAGAGCATGCGTTGACAAATCTGTTTGAAACTTAGTAGCCAGTAAAAATATTTAGAAGCCAGGCATACTTTTTGGAGCTAGAGAGTGGTAAATGTATATACAAAGCCATGGTTAAAATTCTAAGAGCCAGCGACTCCGTGGCTCCTTGGTTTGTCGATCCCTGCTACAAGGCACCAATTAGCAATATGTGCTAGCATATTTAGCGCTGCGGAATCTGTTGGCGCTCTACAAATAACCGATAATAATAATATGCAAACAGACATTATATATTCATAACTAAACAAATACTAGTTCAGAGAAGCACTTTGTGTACTAACAGACTATAGGCACCTGTCTGGCATGACAGATTAGTACTGTTAATAACGAAAAGTATTTTACTGCTGAGGTCTAAGTTCTAGAAGATACAAAATACAATTTATGAGGCATACAATACAGATAACTAGGGGTTAATAGCGTAATTGTTCCCAGGCACATGCTATTTACTTTTGAGTTATTTTGTACAAGTCTGTTTGATGCCCCTTTGTGACCCAGTGACATACGAGGCAGGTGATCATGTCACAACAGCACTGCAGGGCTATTAGAACAGTGAGTTTTTTTAATCCAGGCAGTTGTAAACCAATTGTACTCACAACAATGGAATGCCTAGGAGGAAAATAGTATTAATTGCAGTAAGCAGATTCTATTGTCAATTAACTGGTATTTGTCCACCGTGCAGCAAGACTCTCGTTTTTAGTAAACATAAAAATATTTTAATGAAAATCATAAGTATTTAAGTTCAATTAAAGGTGCAGAGTTCTTATTTTATGTCGCAAGTGGGAAAAGGCAGCACAGTAATACGAGAGGGGAAGCGAGAATAAGATGAAAATACTGGAGATATGTCTGGTGTTTGCTTAGAGTAATGGTGTTTTCTGCAACCAAAAAGGTTTTGTAGTCAATATCCAGTAAACAAAACACACAAACGCCTCAGGGCCAATACAAGACACATGAATAATTTATTTTCTAAAACAAGCTGATAAAAAGTGTTCTGTAATGTTTGTTTCGTTATTTTTGTAATTACCTGGGGAATAAAACATATAAAACCCTATTTCAAATTATGTGTATATCAAGGCTGTCTAAGCGATGACCAACTTATGGATTCTCCATTTTTGCTTGACGGTAAATAAAAATAGTTGTGGCGCATGTTTTCATTGTTCTGAACATATCTATAGTCACATGTGATTCTGTGTCTCATAAAAGTTTTTTTTTGTCTCCTAAGTCTGATGGAAACTTATCAGCCTTGCTAAAGTTTACCAATAGCCACTAAATCAGGCAGAGATGACAGCGAAGGGCGTACAAGGGGTTAACAAGAGGCTGCCACAATATCCATGGGATTTAGCTAACATTCTGGAGCATTGTTCTAAGACTGACATTCTTAAAGGAACCTTCCAGTGTTACAATAAAATGCTGTTGTTTAGTTCTTATGTTTCATCACTAAAATATATAAAACACATAACAGTGCTCTGACGTGCAACTTTATTTCAGAATATTAAGAAATTTAAAGAGATTAGAGAAAAGAATGATGCCGGAATTTACCATAGACAGCATCAAACATATTAATAAAGGTGCCAATCCAGACATGAGAAGGATATTAATAAAAAGATTAATAATCTGATTTATTTTTAAAACTCTGCCTAATTCATTAGTGCTAGATCCCAGGTGAAAGCTGCCATTCAAACTACCGACCAAATATGAAACAATTCTCCCATAATATATAAGCAATAATCTCCAACATTTTCTTGTTCTGTTCAGAGACTTGAAAGCCAACAATTAAACTTTGAGGGCTCAGAATAAAGCATGCAATATTAAGAAACTATTCAGTTTACGTTGGTTATAAGCTTTACTTTATTCTCTTGAAACGCATACCTAGATAGGATCAGGAGCAGTGCACTACTGGGAGCCAGATGGTGACTAGCGGCTACACACATGTCTATTGTCATTGGCTCACCAGATGTGTCAAGCTAGGTTCCTGCAGTGCATTGCTGCTCTAGAGCTGACTTTAACTATGTGCTTAAGCCCTTTACAGATGTTAAATGTATAGTTATATTCAAACAAAACTGTACCACAGTCCACTCATATTACTGAATGCCTGACTCTGTGGCACACATATGTCTATTGTCATTGGCTCACCAGATGTGTCAAGCTAGGTTCCTGTAGTGCATTGCTGCTCTAGAGCTGACTTTAACTATGTGCTTAAGCCCTATACAGATGTTAAATGTATAGTTATATTCAAACAAAACTGTACCACAGTCCACTCATTACTGAATGCCTGACTCTGTGGCACATGAACAAATATTCTAAGCACTGGCATGTACACCTCTCTAGCTGCGGAATGAAAATGAGAATTTGTACGGACTTTTAAGAATACACTATGGGTCTTGAAGACAGTTTCATGTTTTAATCAATCTCTTTCTGGAACATAAAAGTTATTAAGTCTATTTGGGACATGCTTCACATGCCAGTAGGCTGCTGCACCCATATCAGTATGGTGGGAGAGGCACGGGCGAAGCTTATTTCTTTATTTGTTTAACCCCTTAGAGACACAAAGGGCTGGTTATTCTAGGAAAATAAATTTATAATAAAGACAAAGCAGTTTGATTTTTCTTTTATGCCTTCATGTATAAACCACATAATGGTAGATAAAGGATGTGTATTATCCTACATGTAGGTACTTCTAAAGGGGAAATGATTCTAAATGCGTAAATACACAGACTTCTGTTTTAGTTACACTTATTTCTCACACATAGTTAAATATCTACTATCATTTCAGGACACATACACTAACAAATTATAGCTTTTGAAATGACAAGATAAACACACAAAAAACTTGTATTTGATATTTGTATCAAATTAAATGAAATACAAGAAATATGTCAAACCTTTAGATAGTGCTATATTGTATTATATACAACTCTAATTGCAATGTTCTAAATGGTGATAGAATGCTAAACCATAAATTCAAGTGTTATGAAGTTTAAACATTAACGTTGATGTTTGCTCCCTGCTTTTTCGTCTAAAAGAGGAAGTTCTGCTTAAAAAAATAAAGTTATGAAAATAATTTTAAAAGCAACGTTTAAAAAAAATAAAAAAAACACAACTTCTTAGGTTTTGTTTTTATTAACTCCTTAATGACCATAATGTACCATGTAGGTCATCGGTCATTAAAGGGACACAAGTCAAAATAAACTTTGATGATTTAGATAGAGCAGCAGTTTTAAGACACTTTCCAATTTACTTCCATGATCAAATTTTGCACAGTCTTTTTATATTCACACTTTCTGTGGAACAAGATCCTACTGATCATGTGCACAAGCTCCCAGGGTATACGTATAATAGTCTGTGATTGGCTGATGGCTGTCACATGATACAGGAGGCTGGAAAATGGGAGAAGAAATTAATTTGCCAAAAAAAAAAAAATCTATTGCTTATTTGAAATTCAGAGTAAGTGTTATTGCATTGTCTTTTAAGGAATACAGGAATAAATTGTAACTAGGCGGCAGAATTGTGCAATGTTTCATTTTGCCATTTGATGCTGAATCGCAGGTGGCGATTGCAGGTGGACAGGATCTCTATTATGTGAAATATTGATACATTTTCCTTTAAGTGTAGTATATAAATTAAAATCTGTTTAGCAACAACATTCATGTGGCTGAATATAAAAACGTATGTAGCCCCCAATCACCCGCTAGCTTCCTGAAGTGTAGGCTACGTACATATTCTTTTTCAACAAAGGATACATTTGTATGCAAATTACACAGGAATAAATCATTAAATATGCACAGCGTAAATCGTAACTTAAAGTGAAGGTCAATTTTGATGAATTAGTGCCCAGTTTTTAATAATCCTATTAAAAACAAGGGCACTTTAATTAATCAAAATTGACATTTCAATCTTTTTCTTCAAAAACTTACCTTTTCATTCTGGCAGCTGCTCCAGCGATTCCCACAGCCGTCGGAAGCCTCTGCAGACATCAGAAATGACGAATCCGGCTTCCTCATTTTGGACCCGCAAAGACAGCTTCCGACGGACGGAGGAAGTGCTGGAGCGGCTGCCAGGATTAAAAGGTAAGTTTTTGAAGAAAACAAGTGAAATATCAATTTTGATTAATTAAAGTGCCCTTATTTTAAATATTATTAATTAAAAAAAACGGGCACCAATTCATCAAAATTTACGTTTTCTTTAAGTACACTGGATGTGCAGAAAAAAACACACATAGAAATTCACACTTATAAGTACATAATACAAAAGCATAATTGTTTTTAATAGAAATGGCTGACTATGGGCGTATATGAAATATTCTCTCAAACCCCAGCGTAATTCTGTAAAACAATTTCGCCCTACAAGTCAGTTTTTTTCTTGCAAATTAAAAAGTAGTGAACTTTAATCATGATTAATTACTCTGAAAGGGAAACCTATACACACACAAATAACAGTGATTTTAACCCCTTAATGATCACAACATACCCAGTACATCATCAGTCTGTAGTTTTTTTTGGCCCATAAAAGCATGGGACTCGTTGCCAGCGGCAAAACCACACTATTACAACCTCCCACCTGCAGCCTTCCTGCTATAGCGCAATCTTAAAAACACAAGCCCTGAACCCAAATTTTTTCTTTCGTGATTCAGACAGAGCATGAAATTTTAAGCAACTTTCTAATTTACTCCTATTATCACATTTTCTTAATTCTCTTGGTATCTTTATTTGAAATGCAAGAATGTAAGTTTAGATGCCGGACCATTTTTGGTGAACAACCTGGGTTGTTCTTGCTGATTGGTGGATAAATTCATCCACCAATAAAAAAATTGCTGTCCAGAGTCCTGAACCAAAAAAAAGCTTAGATGTATTCTTTTTCAAATAAAGATAGCAAGAGAACAAAGAAAAAATTATAATAGGAGTAAATTAGAAAGTTGCTTAAAATGGCATGCTCTATCTGAATCATGAAAGAAAAAAATGTGGGTTCAGTGTCCCTTTAAAAGACCAGCGACGTACAGTGTACATTGCTGGTCTTTAAGGGGCTATGGTACAAGTGCACTGAAAACAGCGTCATTTAATTTGCATTAGGTGTTTTAAAAGTTTAAACATATGTAATATGGTCCCAATAACTGTACACAATATACAAGAAGAGGCCTAACTAGTGATCTAAGAATCTTGCATTTTCTGCTGCTAATCGCTCTTCCTGTACAACCAAACATCCTACTGAGCTTACCTGCTGTATCTTCAATACAATTAGACTTTTATTTGCATGTAAAACACTCAGCACACGTATTACAGCACATGACTACATAGCATACTAATGGCTAGTCATTTCACTGGGATCATCACCAAGGATATTATGCCTGAATAGTCATAGGTGTAATAACTCAGCAATGTTTTATTGCTGTTTACAGATTTTACATTAAAAAGTGGTACTGTATTAGCAGTCAATAGAAAAAAAAAACCATATCCATTTAAATATATAAAAATAGCACACAAACCAAAAAAAGTTTGTAAAAAAAAAAAAAAAAAAGAATTTCCAATACATTTTAGACAAACAAATTTAGGATTATTATTAAACAGGCTAAATATTATGAATTTATATGAATTTAGTGAAAATGAGAAGCGTCCTGTGTTGCACTAGATCTATACCAAAAACAATCAATCTCTTAATACCAAAATACCAGCATAGGTAAAGCTCCCTCATAAAAAAGGGCATTTCATTAAAATGATCCTTCCTCTAAAAGTAATCAATAAAAGGAGTTGGTCAGATGACACTAATGAATTGAAAAAGCATTAAGAAGGGAATTCCCTTCTGTCAGGTTCTGAAAATTCTCAGGAGCAACAGCTTCTAATATTCTACCTCTGGCTACTAAATGTCTGCTTCCATCTAGATATATCTAGATATATCTATATTCAAACACCCTTGTCCAGCCCCTGAAAAGAGAAAGAGGCTATTTCCTTAATATACTCCAACATTTTAAATAAACATTTGTCAACCATTATCCTAAACATATTATAGTCAAAATGTGAAATACACTACAGGGGACGACAATGACAAAGTCAATTTAAAACTTGAAATGTGTCACTGCTGAAGTTTAATCTATTAAATACTGCAGTATGGAAAGGAGAGTAACTGAAGCAGTGTTGTTACCCATTATGTTATATATATATATTCTGTAATAAAGCAACTGGGCTGGTCCTTTATTCCCCAAGGAAAATAATGAACACAAACAATACCCCATGATCCCTTTTGTAAACAGATAAGTGGTGCATAGTCACATCAACAGGTACAGTGAATATTGTTACAAAGATGAAGAAAAAAACATTAACCAAGTCAGAAACCTTTAGTGAAACGAATTGCACATTATATCTATGACTTAGGCCAAAGTATAAATTGCCCACATCCATTTTACACAGACATATGTTATATGCATAAGGCAAATCCTAGTCATGGCCACTAATCACAGCCCACGGGAATGACAGGATCTGCTGTTCACACTGCAATGTCCTTAGTATGATCACTGGGCAGCAACCACTGCAGCACCAGGACTGAGGCTTCCCCACTACAACTGTCACCGCTTGTACAGAAATCCATCAGTACATGCACAAATATTAAACGTACAACACACATAATCCGCTCCTAATCATGTATATATTTATATACACACACACATATATATACTTACATACATATATACAGTCAGTAACATTGTTTGTTTGCAGAGGGAGAAATGCCCTCAGTGTGTGTATATAATATATAAAATCAGAAACAATATAAAATCAAAAACTGTGTGTGTATATATATATATAAATATACATAACAAATCAACAGACACAATCTCAGATATAGATAAAACACAGGTTAAGGTGCAGTTCCTGCCCGCAGAGCTAGCAATCTCTTATCACACTCACCGGCATCATGTCCGCAGTGGGCAATGTCCCGGGCCGCACCGGGTACCAGATGCGGGTGCCCAGTATAAGGGGAGTTCTCTGTTACGTTGCTCGGAGCAGCCTGATAAACTCAAACATGAAATGGCTGCGGATTCGTAGGGCAGGCCTCTCCCCCTCCCTTCCAGGCTCTCCGTCCTCCTCCCTTCCAGGCTCTCCGTCCTCCTCCCTTCCAGGCTCTCCGTCCTCCTCCCTTCCAGGCTGTCCTCCTCCCTTCCAGGTTCTCCTCCTCCCTCTCTTCCTTCCTTCCTGGAGGCAGACGAATAGGGAAGCAAAAGTCTAGCTGCAGACTGGAGCTCCATTCTAGACAGGAAACATGTGACCTCCACTCAAAGCTTTTTTTTTTTCTTTGCTTTTTTTTTTTAAATCAACTTTAATGTAACAAACAACCTATAGACATTCTGAAAACGAAACATTTTGCAGCTTACTTGTTCTTAAAGGGACAGTATACTCCCAAATTAAAATACCATTTTTAAATGTGCAACATGTATTTAAGTAGACTTTCATTCATAAAATTTTTAATGTACAGTTTTTTTATTATAAAATTTATATTCCAATGTGTACCGCTTGTGTATCCACAGTCTGCCTTCTTTACCGCCGCTTTTTTTTCATATATTTGAAGAATTTAGATTTAGCCTATAACTATCATCTCGGTCGAGCTATTGACCTTCTTTGCGAGCGCGCGCACAATTACTTCATCTTCGCCTGCTTTCCAATATTCCGCGTTCTGCGCATGCCCCCAAATCATACGTCCACGCCAAGCGTTCGATGCTTAGAATATTACATCTACCCGCTCACGCTCATTGCGCAGTGTATTCTCTTGAAGACGCATCTCTCTACTTCTAATAGATCCGCTCTCCATTCTGAACATCCATAGGTATATCAAAATCATTACTTAACTATTTTTTTATAATTAATTAGCCAATTGAATCAATGTATTGATTTTAAATCGTTAACACATACGATCATGTAAAAAAAATTTTTTTATATCTATATGTCCCATAATAATAAATCGATATTCTTTCTGATAATTTGTAATTGTTCTAATTTGAATCCCCAATTATTAACTTCAATTAACGTCTGTAACATCGATCTTCAACATCCTAATACATTCTTATTGATGATCTAGTTATATCGTTATTGCTAAATAGAGCAATAAACTTCTCTCTCTCATTATCTTTATATCTCTCTCTCTCTTATTTACCAAATAAATTTCCCAGGAACAGTAGCATATTCTGAAAGTGAGAATATGTGAGATTTTAGTTTCTTTCTATGGAATGACACTGGTGAATGACAAAGTGGAATGCCCATAGACTATAATAGGATTACATTAAGTGCTATAGAAACACAAATATGAGACATATCAAGTAGATATTTACCAGATATGTTCCCCTGGTACAGTAGCATATTCTCAAATTGAGATTATGTGAGATTATAGCTGCTTTCTATGGAATGACAAGGGTGAATGACATAATGGAATGCCCATAGACTATAATGGGATTACATTTAAAAGTGCAATATAAAACTAAAATATGAGACATATCAAATAGATATTTACTAAATAAATTCCCTAGGTACAGTAGCATATTCTGAAAGTGAGATTACGTCAGATTATAGCTGCTTTCTATGGAATGACAAGGGTGAATGACATAATGGAATGCCCATAGACTATAATGGGATTAGATTCAAAAGTGCTATAGAAACTAAAATATGAGACATATCAAATAGATATTTACTAAATAAATTCCCTAGGTACAGTAGCATATTCTGAAAGTGAGATTACGTGAGATTATAGTTTCTTTCTATGGAATGACAAGGGTGAATGACAAAGTGGTATGCCCATAGACTATAATAGGATTACATTTAGTGCTATAGAAACACAGATATGAGACATATCAAGTAGATATTTACCAGATATGTTCCCCAGGTACAGTAGCATATTCTGAAAGTGAGATTACGTGAGATTATAGCTTCTTTCTATGGAATCACAAGGGTGAATGACATAATGGAATGCCAATAGACTATAATGGGATTACATTTAAAAGTGCTATAGAAACAAAACTATGATACATATCAAATATATATTTAGCAGATATCTTCACCAGGTACGGTAGAATATTCTGAAAGTGAGATTACTTCAGATTATAGCTGTTTTCTATGGAATGACAAGGGTGAATAACATAATAGAATGCCCATAGACTATAATGGGATTACATTTAGTGCCATAGCAACAAAAATATGAGTCATATGAAGTAGCTATTTACCAGATATGTTCCCCAGGTACAGTAGCATATTCTGAAAGTGAGATTACGTCAGATTATAGCTGCTTTCTATGGAATGACAAGGGTGAATGACAAAAACATAATTTATGTAAGAACTTACCTGATAAATTCATTGCTTTCATATTAGCAAGAGTCCTTGAGCTAGTGACGTATGGGATATACATTCCTACCAGGAGGGGCAAAGTTTCCCAAACCTCAAAATGCCTACAAATACACCCCTCACCACACCCACAAATCAGTTTAACGAATAGCCAAGAAGTGGGGTGATAAGAAAAAAGTGCGAAAGCATATAAAATAAGGAATTGGAATAATTGTGCTTTATACAAAAAAATCATAACCACCACAAAAAATGGTGTGCCTCATGGACTCTTGCTAATATGAAAGAAATTAATTTATCAGGTAAGTTCTTACATAAATTATGTTTTCTTTCATGTAATTAGCAAGAGTCCATGAGCTAGTGACGTATGGGATAGCAATACCCAAGATCTGGAACTCCACGCAAGAGTCACTAGAGAGGGAGGGATACAAATAAAGACAGCCAATTCCTGCTGAAAATAATCCACACCCAAAATAAAGTTTAATGAAAAACATAAACAGAACATTCAAACTGAAACCGCTGCCTGAAGTACTTTTCTTCCAAATACTGCTTCAGAAGAAGAAAATACATCAAAATGGTAGAATTTAGTAAAAGTATGCAAAGAGGACCAAGTTGCTGCTTTGCAAATCTGATCAACCGAAGCTTCATTCCTAAACGCCCAGGAAGTAGAAACTGAGAGAGCGAGAAAGAGAGATAGAGAGAGAGAGAAATAGAGGGATAGATATATATATATAAATATATATATTTTATATATATATATATATATAAATATATATATATATATTTATATATATACACAATTTTCTTTTTTTATAAATAAAAATAATATAATAATTTAATATAATAAATTTGTTTATTTGTATGTTGATGTATCTTTTTCTTACATCAAAGCGTATTCAAATCTTAAATCAATCTAATCTAAACTTTTACAGAAATGGCTTCTGGACATGACGGAATGAACCGCAATATAATGGATTGTAGCGAGGACGAAGTTAGGCGATTGGTGAGTTAAATTTAAAAAAAAAAATGTAATCTTCTTTTTATTGTTGATTACGCAAATCAACTGTGAAAAAGTTTGAAGAAATACCCACTAGTATGATGCACACTATCTACAAGTGTGTTATTTAATTATTCGAATTCATTGATGAAAATTGGTGTCTACATGAGACTAGTATAGAGCCTTATTTTTAAAATACTAAAATATATATTATTTTAACGCTATTTTTATATATTATTTAAAATTTTATTTTAATAGAGGGAGCAATTGGACACAGAACATAATTCAAGACCAATGCTATTTGATGCCACACAGAGTCACTCTTGGGATCCAATTATCAATAACCATAATGATGTTGATGAAGGAATTGATACAGAAATTCAGGATTGTTCAGATACACCAACTAATGTCAATGATTCAAGAATCAACAACAAAGACTGGTGCATCTGTGGAAATTGTGATTCCATGCCAACCGATCAAGAATGCATCTGTTGTCGTGAAATAGAGAATATAGCTCAATACATTCCTTTTGGCTCATCCTGTGTTTGTGACGATCCTTATGTGAGTGGAAATCTAAGAGACACCACACATCTAACCCATATGTATAAGTTTGCTGCCAGTTTCAGAAAAATGAAGCTTCCCCGGCACAGAGAATTCACGGAAAGGTAAATAAATAATCTTTAAAAGTATATTTTCTATATTTGAAAATATTGACAAAATTGAAATCGAATGTAAATCAAGAAAAGGATACTCCAATACAATACTATAACACACACACATTTACATGAACTGTTAGCATATAAATTGCATTTCAAACACACTTTCTTAGAACACATTTACCACAAAACTTAACAATTAAAAGACGTAAATAATACACGTCACACAACCATATAAAACATTCACACACATTGTCATTACACACAAATACACATAAAAAATAACCCACATTTGTACTCAACAATAACACACACACATACAGTAAAATACTCACACAGTCATACAAGACACACTGTATTATCATAGACACACACAAAATGTATCATCCAAACCACACACTTTCATAAAACCATCACAATCTCGAATACAACACACACATTCAAATAAAACTTAAAAGACATTATAAAACATATATAAATATTATATCAAAACACACACAACACTATCCAAGACTCACTCATACTCACATTAAACATACAATCTCTCATCCCAAAAAAAAAAAAAATGAGAATAAAACACACACAAACCATTAGAATAAATTCATTTTTATTATCATTCCACACCCAAAAATTCATAATACACACACACTATCAAACAACACACACAATAGTTAAGTCAATAATGAAAAAAAATAACACACTAAACAACATTAACACATACTCACACACTATAAACACAAAATTGATAAACTATTAAACTCCAAAAAAAATTTTAAACACAAAATCGCATCCAACACTCACTGTCATACTTCACAGAGACGATTATAAAACATGAATAAACAATGGCATACAACATACTCAATATCATTCTAAACAAAACAAAGTGCGAAAAAATGTATAAACCACACAGAACAAATTCATTCATAATGTGATTCACTTTTTTTTTGATTATTTTTAAAATTATTAATTAATTTTTATGTTTTTTACAGTGAATACCGAAAAATAGCATACCGTGATTTTACCGTAAAGGTGCATGGCTACCTTGGACCAATGAACCGAAAAGTGATACCAGCTTGTGTAGTATCTATGATAAGAGAACGTTTTCCGTCACATGACGGTCATTACATGGGATTCTTGAATGTTGATTTGGAGGGTGCTGCTAACGATGTTATAATGTATGAATAAATAGAACAAAAATGTTGTTATTTCTTGTTTGTCAATACCAAACACATGTTGAGCATTATGTTTTACCTTTTTAGGCAATGTGAATTATAACATTGCATTTTTTATTTTTTTTTTGGAAAAAAGACTAAGATTCTGTATTTGAATTGATATTTTGTTTTATAATAAAGAAAGGTGTAATAAATAAAGTTAAATGAATATTTAAAAAAGCCAAAATGAGCAGAATCATTAAAGGGTATATATATATATTTTTTTTTTTCTGTTCATTTACCAATCTTGAATTTAAATAAGTATGGTCACATTATTTAAATAATGTCTCTGTTGTTTTGAATTTTTGATTCAAATATTATCTTTGTTGTAAAATTAATAAAGTTTTATAATATTTAAATCAACAAGTAAATATTTTTTTTTTTAAATTATGTTATTTATTATTATAGGATTCTTTTATTTGTAACACAGTTAAAAAATAACAATAACAATTTATGATTTAAAAATAAATATAGGTTTCAATGGATTTGAAAAGAATGGAGAGAGACATGTCTTTTGCATGTGTTAGGATTGTTGGCTGATGACTAAAATAGGGTTTTCAACACTCTCAAAGGATGCTGACATATCTGATAGGATAGGTATATACATTTTTGAAGTGTATGACTGTGTGTTTTCAAAAAAATTTTTTATTATATATGTGTAAATTTCATAATGACTTTTTGTGAACATTACAAAATTTAATAAATACTTGAAATTTGAAATCGGTACATATGAAAATTTTTAAAGATTAGTAGATGGAATAGAGGGCTTATAAATATGGAATTTATTAAATGGGAGATTTGACAGTAGACCCTTTTTTTGGGTTGATTGAGGTAACAAGTGCATATATGAATTTATACTAGTGAAGAGTAAAATCGTATAATTTTTTTGATAACTAATTGGTGAATTGATTAGGTATTATATATTTTTCTTATGGAGATGCTATTATAATTTTGATTATTTTTTTTTGGTAAGATTTATGAATTAATAATGATCCCTAGCGTATACATATATTGATATTATTATTTTTATTTTTTAAAATTATTAAAAAACAATATATATATTATACTCTCACAATAATAATAGATAACAATTTTAAATTTAACTTAATTTTTTTTTAATAGAATGAACACATATCATGTAATACAAAATGAACATTGATATTTTAATGTATCAACTAATTATAACAAAAAAAAACATTATGTAGACAGACTATCTTTTCAATTTGTAGTTAACGGTCACTTTTTTGAAAATCGTGTGGTCAATTCATCTATAAGTTTTTTCTTTTCTGGCTTTGGAGTAGACGCAATATTGGGCGGTAAGAAATCATTTCTAGATAACCAACTATGTTCGAGGTCTCCTTCAACCATCCTTATAACATCAATCATCATAGCATTGATGTGATCCTTTTTCATCGGCTGGTATATTGGACGTACCTGCCATTTTTTTTTTTTTTTGGATAAAAAGTCTTAAATTTAGGTTCACCAAAACTTGCAGAGTTCATTTTTGGATACTGAACAGTCTCTTGAACACGATCAACATTGAAATTGTGATCAAGTATTGCCAACTTAGTACGAGCTTCCATAGCATCCATTTGAAAATGGATGCGTTTGGGTCTATACTTCAGCACTAAACTGTGAAAAACCTCTAGATTACCGGTATGACAAAAACGCGTAAGATGATTGATGTCGTTGTCAATTTGTTTGTTGCAGACAATTTTCTGAAGTTCTCGCACACAGTTTGAATCCTTCTTCAGCCACTTCCTTTTTCTCTCTTCACTATCTTCAAGATGTTTATGCAGGCACGAGTTTACTAGATGACCATGTTCCCATTGATGAATGTTCACAGTGTGCATCAGAACCGATTGCCAAATTTCCTTCATTAAATCATAGTTTCCTTTGGACATCATGCTAGCTGTCCACATGTGGTTCACTATTGCTGGTATCCAATCTGAAATTTCTGAACATGTTTTCCTTTTGCTGATGGCCATTAATTTTTTTCTCAGGCTTTTGGCGTAATGCCAAAGATCAAATTGGTGGCATATATTGGGATAATCTGTTCTCAATATCTTACGAATAGAAACATGTCTATCCGTTGCTATGACAACTACCAATAGACCTTCATTAATGACAGTATTCAAGCAAATTCTAAAAGCTTTAGCTTCCATTGCTACTGAAGAGGAAGTTTCAGAAACCTGCACAATTTTAAATTCAACTATTTTCTTAGTTGTCTCTTCAAGAAGAGTATATGTGCAAAATTTTGCAGAGTGACCGGGACTATCACATTGTCCATCACCGGACAATGTGAGAGGTTTGTTCTTTATTGATTCGATTGTATTACTTCTTTCTTTTTGCCAATGGAGATCGATTGTAGGAAAAAGATATTTTTTTTGAAAATTATAATAAGTTTTTTTTGTAATAAAATTTAATTTCAAAAAAGAAAAAAATTCTTCAATTTTGTCGAAATTATTGCCCGAGAATAGAAGGGATGCAGAAGCCAATATGTTACCAAGAGGCATTTGTCCAATCGTTGGTTGCGATTTCCACAATTTACTATGATGCCCATCAAGACAATCACCATAAACAATAATCATGCTTCCAACTTTCTTCTTATGAATTGAAATAATTGGGGATTTACAACTGCTTGAGTGATTGCAAGGAAGGAGGGATAAAAGTTCATTTAAACAACTTTCAAATATTATATATTTACGTTCTTTTTGAAAATCAATATTGGACGGATTATTTATAAATGAAAGTTCTTCTAAAGTTGTTTCATTGGCTTCATTTATATAATCTGGATCTTTGGATATGGATTCCAATTCACATTTTGATGAGTTAATTGTACTATCATCCATAAACATTTCATCTTCACATGGAGTTTCACTTTCAATTGTTTTTGAACAAAGTGATGAACTTCTGGATCCTAATGAATTTTTTTTGGAGAGATGGCTTGTGTTATTTTGAACGGTTAAGACAACATCTGGAGAATAAATTGTTAATTCTGTTTGTTGTTCGGCATCGGATGTATTATCTTTTATTTCTGTTACAACTTTTTTTTCCATTAATAGACTATATCCAGATGTATTGACATCTCCCATAGTCCATGTGTACTGTTCTTTTGTCTTCACGATTTTTTTAGTTAGAGTGGATTTGTTTTTTAATCCCAGCATTTTTGTAGTTTGTATATTAGCACTTAATGTACCATGGAAATGGTCAAATTCCATACTTTGATCTTTCATTGTGATGTTTTCGGTATTGGTGGTATTATCAACAAAAAAATTTTTTATGACAATTGCAAAGACAACATCCCTGTTGCTGTAATGTTGATGAGAAATCAACTTGGCTGTATGTATGTAATTCCATAACTCTATGTACAGGCTTTCCATCCTCGAGTGATATTACAATTTTTTTTTTTATTTGTGGGTTCTTGAGGTTGATTTGATGGATTTTCTTTATTCACTAATGATGGGTCATATGTTGTTGATGTAGATGTAGAATCAACTTGTAACGAGGTGTGTCTAAAAGATAAATTTGGTTCAGAATATAAAGAAGAAAAAATGGATGGTACAGCATCGCTTTTGAGGTATTTACGGACACCGTGTTGAAAGTAATCTTCATGTTTAAAATGTAGAGAACATAAACGATACTTCTGATAATGATTGGTGTCGACTACACGTTGTATAATTTCTTCTAAATTATTTTGAAATTGACCAGTGTTTTCCAACCATTTGCTAATTCTCTCTCTGCTTCTTGGAAAGACATGTAAGGATACCAGAGGATTAGATCGACCCTTTCTGGTAGAACTGGAACACTTTTGAACAATACAATCAGACATGCTGTCTCAGTCTGTTATTAAAATAATAAAAAATAAAAATAATGAGATAAAATCTTTAAATAAATATTAAAATTTAAATATATATATAAATATTGATTTTTATATATGTATATATATATTATATATATATATTTTTTTTAAATATATATATATATTTTTTTTATTATATTACCTGAAAAAAATATTTTTAGATATATTAATATGTATAAATATATATATATATAAATATTTAAAGAGGATATGAATATATATATATATATATATATATATATATATAAAAAAAATAATATATGTCTGTGTGTTTGTATGTATGTATGTATGTATGTATGTATATACACATCAATCAACCAAATTGAACATGATCAGAATTTGAAATACAAGATTGATTTTAGCCTGATAACATGCACACAAAGTGATTGTAATGGCTATTAAAGGTAACCATCCTCAACTGTGCTATATTTTAATTCTCATTATTGTGTGTTTGTATAAAAGGTCAATGAGTTTCAGGACACCTGGAACAACTTTGAGTGTTTCAGACAGTGCTGTTATCAATTCAAAGGAATCAGAGTCATGTTGAAAGACAAACAATTGTCAACTAATCATTTTTAAAAAAAGAAAGTGAAACTGTATAAAAACATAAAAGGAATTGAAAAAGATATCCAAGTAATTGATAATGCAAATCAGAATTTTTCTTACTATTGGAAAGATTTTGAAAATAAGGTGTTATGTTTGATATCATACTGCATTTATCTTCCCTTCAATAAAAAACAACTTTCATGTCGCTTTGTAGCTCGTAGCTCCACATTGCCTGTATTTCAAATGAAGTTATTACTGGCTTTGTCTTAGCATAATGAACATTTTTCATGATAGTTGGGTATTATATTTTAGTGGTTAAACCTGAAATTCGTTTTGTTTTAAAAAAAAAGATTTTATTCAAATTCTTTATTATAGTTATAAAAGTCATGAATTTAATTATAAATTCATTGGAAATATTTTTATATCCTTTTCCTGTTTTATACAATACAACTAATTTTTTAACACATAGCCTTTGACAATTCTTTTCCTTTCCCCATGACTCAAGAAAATGAAATGTCAGTGCAGCAGTGGATGAAAGATGCAAGGGTCTTTCAAGAGTCCATAAATACATTGTCATTTTATAATGTTAGACTAATTACAAGCAATTGATCACAGTTGAGGGTGGTAGACTTTCATAGACATTCAAACACCTTTGTGTCAGATTGTGTGAATGTGATCAGGACAAATGAATCAGGGTATGTAAAATATTGTTATTCTTCATTTGGTTCGTTTATTTTGTCCTTATTAATTAAAAAAAAAGGAAATACATTGTATTGTTAATAAATGGATTTATCCAAACACTAAACATGAGAGAAATAATAAGGTTTGATATTATCATTCCTATCCTATGACACAGTGAAAAAGAAATATTACTTTCTATCATTGAGTCTAAAATTATGAGCAGAAGAGGATATATGTAGATTCGATATTTATATATACTTATTTATATATATATATATATAATTTTTATTAATATATATATTTAATATAATATATATATATATATATATATATATATATATATATATATATATATATATATAAAAAGATATGTGTCCACACATTTTACAAAAAGTGAACCTCTTTGTCAATGTGTGTGAGGTATGATTGCAGATGTAAAGGTGGTTTGTGATATGTGAATTTTATGATCCAACAGTGGATTACAGATATTATTGGTTGATATTATGCTTTAAAAAGGAATTTATTCAAAACTTGATGAACAAGCATTGTTGCAAGAGCAATTTTAGGCAATGTTTTATGCATGTCAATTGAGATATCATCATAAAAATCCATGCAGACCATCAATTTTTAATTTATTCTTTTATCAATAATTTTAGATTTATTTCTAAAAATATAAATTGAAAATAAAGTTTCAATCATCTTCATAATTATTCTATTCCTGTTTTGTGTGTGATAGTGTGTAAGTGTGTTTGAATGTGATTTAGATTCTGTAAAATTCTGTAAGAGTGTGTATGTGTGTGTGAATGTCTGTTGAAAAATGGTGGTACCTTTGAGAGAGTGTAGGAGAAATAGGGTACAATATTAATTCTAACTGTTTGAGAGTGTAAGAGTTTGTGAATTAATGTAATGAGGTGCACACACTTGAGTATAGAACAGTGTTATTGAAAAGGTGTTCATTTTTTTTTTATTGACATGAATAATAAAAATTGGCTTGTTACACCATGTTCTAATATTTAAAAAACTAAAAAAATAAATAAAAATAACATTGTGGGGGGTGGAGGGGGTGTATGTGGTCATAATAATTATGAATGTCTAGGTCAGGAACCAAAAATAAAAATAAAAAAGCAATTGACAGTGACAATTATCAAGATATAGGGACAGGGATATAGGGGTCAATAAAAAAAATATAAAACGAGGGATAGGGAGGGACTGAGGGATGATGAAACTGCGGTTTAGGGCCAGAGTGATATGGATATATATATATATATATATATAGGGTTGAAGGATAGAGTAATAAGGGCAGTGGCAAAGGTATATGGACCAAAGGATAGGGATAAATTGATATGTGGTGATTTAGAAAGGAATAAAGGGTTAGCGATATAGTGCAATGTATATAGGGAATAAATCTATGCAGGATATGGGCTTATGTACAGGTCCAGTTGAATAAGGATATTGAAAAACAGATATAGGGACATGTATATATAATATATATATAGAGAGAGAAGGCCAATGGGATATGTACACCTGTACAGGAGCTGAGAAATAGGCACAAAAAAAGATGTAGATTACACACATTATAGAGGGACAGATGTATAATGATACTTGTATATGAACAAATAAATGTTTTCACTGGTAGAGGGATAGGTAGTTGAAATGTTATGTATAGCGCATGAGATGTAAAACAGAAAGTGTGAAATTATAATCTATTTACTGTTAGTGGTATAGATGCATAGTGTTATTTTTACATTGATGAACTAATATTATTGCTCTATTGTTTATGATCATTGTAATATGATCAAAGACAATAAAGCAATAATATTAGTGCATCAGTGTAAATATAACACTATGCATCTATACCACTAACAGTAATTAGATTAAAATTTCACACTTTCTGTTTTACATCTCATGCGCTATACATAACATTTCAACTACCTATCCCTCTACCACTGAAAACATTTATATGTTCATATACAAGTATCATTATACATCTTTTAATTATTACATCTTACTATGTCCCTGTCCCTCTATAATGTGTGTAATCTACATCGTTTTTTTTTGTCCATTTATCAGCTCCTGTACAGGTGTACATATGATCATTGTAATATCGATCTATATGTCACTTTTTACATTATTTTTCAGTTTAAAGCTATCATGGCCAATACAACTTTGAATGCATATATATATATATTTATTAATCGGTTGCAAAATGATTTACATATCTACTTTTGGAAATCTAATATTTGGCGCGGCAACATTCATATCCTAGTTATATATAATAAATTTTGTTGTTTAAATAAATAATTTACAATAAATAATAAATGTAAGTTATATATAATTGATTATGTCTTTAATCAAAAGCAACGAAAAGACATATATGTAAAAACGCTAACGCTAGTGATTTACCTTTAATAATTACGATGTAATGATGCGACATACATTCATGCGCAGTAGCATTATCGTAAATTAGAGATGACATACACAGGAGCGTGATCGAGCTTTTGAGGGCGGATAAATGCACGCCAGATCATTTACATGTGGGAAGTACAGAGTAAGTCTATACCGCCCACATTGGAGACGCCGTGGAGGGGTTGGAGACCGGAGAGAAAAAAACGGTCAGGATGCAAACATAAAGATAGAATAAAACATGATAGGATTGCTTTTATCGATAATTGCACAATGCTGATAAATTTTAATTAGATATTGGATTTTATAGTTAGCTGCAACATCGTCAGAGTTTACTGACACTTTAATGTAGTGCATTTATAAGGTAACCATTGTGACTGTCATTTATAAGGTAACCACTGTGACTGTCATTTATAAGGTAGCCACTGTGATTGTCATTTATAAGGTAACCACTGTGACTGTCATTTATAAGGTAGCCACTGTGATTGTCATTTATAAGGTAACCACTGTGACTGTCATTTATAAGGTAGCCACTGTGACTGTCATTTATAAGGTAGCCACTGTGATTGTCATTTATAAGGTAACCACCGTGACTGTCATTTATAAGGTAATCACTGTGACTGTCATTTATAAGGTAACCACTGTGACTGTCATTTATAAGGTAGCCACTGTGATTGTCATTTATAAGGTAACCACTGTGACTGTCATTTATAAGGTAGCCACTGTGATTGTCATTTATAAGGTAACCACTGTGACTGTCATTTATAAGGTAATCAATGTGACTGTCACTTATAAGGTAATCACTGTGACTGTCATTTATAAGGTAACCACTGTGACTGTCATTTATAAGGTAATCACTGTGACTTTCACTTATAAGGTAACCACTGTGACTGTTATTTATAAGGTAATCACTGTGACTGTCACTTATAAGGTAACCACTGTGATTGTCATTTATAAGGTAATCACTGTGACTGTCACTTATAAGGTAACCACTGTGACTGTCATAAGGTAACCACTGTGATTGTCATTTATAAGGTAATCACTGTGACTGTCACTTATAAGGTAACCACTGTGACTGTCATAAGGTAACCACTGTGACTGTTATTTATAAGGTAATCACTGTGACTGTCACTTATAAGGTAACCACTGCGACTGTCATTTATAAGGTAATCACAGTGACTGTCACTTATAAGGTAACCAATGTGACTGTGATTTTTAAGGTAACCACTGTCACTGTCACTTATAAGGTGACCACTGTGAATGAGCATTAAAGTGAAGGTCAATTTTCATGTGAAAGTTAAAAAAAATATTAAAAACAAAAGCACTTTCATTCATGAAAATTGACATTTCAGGCGTTTTTTTTTAAATATACTTACCTTTTCTTCTTGAAGACACTCCAGTGCTTCACCAGCCCGTCGCAAGCCTCTTCATACGTCAGCAATGACGATTCCGACATCCTCCAATCAATGATTGGAGGAAGCTGGTTTCGTCATTGCTGGGTAAGTAAACCAGGAAGAAGCAGGCGGGGCATCGTTTTAGAATGGCGATCCAGCGTTTCAGAAGAACAAGGTAAGTATTTTTAAAATACGGTGCTATGTCAATTTTCCTGAATGAAAGTGCCCTAGTTTTTTTTAAAAAACGGGCACTTTCACATGAAAATTGATCCTCACTTTAAGTACAAGAAAGCTGCAAAATGTACAAGGCTGACGTTGTCTTCTTAATCATTCAGCTTCTTATTCTGTAACTCATTGCACTTTGCAAAATAAAGATATCTACAGTTATTTTTATTTTAAATAAAATAATACACTTTCTAAAAACCTAAACAAAATTACATTTGATAAAAAAATCATCTTATATTGCAATAAACAGATGGCAAACATGGCATCATTTTGAGTAACTGATATTTTAAATGGGTTAAAATCCTGTGGGCCAATCATTTATATGTGGATATATACAGGGCGTGAGCCCCATCATACAACAGACATGTTAACAGCCTGGCCCAACGCTCTTTATGGCAAACAAATTGGTGACAACCTTGTCACTTCATATATTTTGTAATCCCCCCCAAAAAAAGAAAAAAGAAAACCCCTATTTGGTACACACTTAAACACATAGGTAGATCTGCAGTAAGGGAGCAAAAAAATAAATAAAACTTAACTTTCACTGTCAAATCATTGAGGCTCTAAGAAAGCCCAGGTGAAACATGCGTTAGGCGTTCGCCTGTCTGTGAGTAATCTGGACATGGTTATACTTTATTTGTGTGCTCTCTGTGATTGATATACAGGTAATTCCATTCCTTAGTCACTGCAAGCCATATCTTTTTCACAATAATTATAAGCAGCTGCCTACCAAGAGATAGTCTGATAAGCCTCACCCTTCACCCACCTATGCAGGTTTTTTAGGGATCTTTTTCTATCTCGGTGGACATCTTACAATGCGCCTCTGAAGGTGTTGGAATCTGCTTAATTTTGCAAACTTAGAGCCTCAACGATTATTGTCTTATTTTGAAATAGACAATTGTAGTGTGTTTAATCCGTATGCTCCAATATTTGTATTTTAATATTTGACAGTAAAAGTTGTTTTTATTTTTTTGGCTCCCTTTCTGCGGATCTACCTATGTGTTTAAGTGTGTGCCAAATAGTGGTTTTCTTTTTTCTTTTTCTTTGGGATTACACTGTATACCAACCACTAGGGCACCCCTGCACTCCCCCAAGGAATATAAGTGTATGGATTATAGATGGAACCATAATTTGATGAATAAGGCAATTCTATACCTATCTCATTGATATACACTTCATATACTTTACCTTTTCTGAATAAGTAACTGGTATTTTAAAAGGATTAAACTCCTTTGGGCCATTAATTTCTGGTGGATACATACACGGCTTGAAGCCCTACATAGGATAAACATGTTTTCAGCCTGGCCCAATGGTTTCTACAGCAAAAAAAAATCTATTGCCAACCTTGCCACTTCATATATTTGACCTTTTCTAAATAAATAACTGGTATTTTGAATGGCTTAAAATCCTTTGGGCCCCTCTTTACTGTGTGGATATATACCGGGAGTGAGCCCCTTCATAGGATAAATATGTTCTTAGCCTGGGCCAACGCTTTTTGTAGCAAACAAACTGGTGCCAATGTTGCCATCTCATATATTTTTAAATTTCTGAATAAGTAACTAGTATTTTAAAAGGGTTAAAATCCTTTGGACCACTCACTTCTTTGTGGATATACAGGGAGTGCAGAATTATTAGGCAAGTTGTATTTTTGAGGATTAATTTTATTATTGAACAACAACCATGTTCTCAATGAACCCAAAAAACTCATTAATATCAAAGCTGAATAGTTTTGGAAGTAGTTTTTAGTTTGTTTTTAGTTATAGCTATTTTAGGGGGATATCTGTGTGTGCAGGTGACTATTACTGTGCATAATTATTAGGCAACTTAACAAAAAACAAATATATACCCATTTCAATTATTTATTTTTACCAGTGAAACCAATATAACATCTCAACATTCACAAATATACATTTCTGACATTCAAAAACAAAACAAAAACAAATCAGTGACCAATATAGCCACCTTTCTTTGCAAGGACACTCAAAAGCCTGCCATCCATGGATTCTGTCAGTGTTTTGATCTGTTCACCATCAACATTGCGTGCAGCAGCAACCACAGCCTCCCAGACACTGTTCAGAGGTGTACTGTTTTCCCTCCTTGTAAATCTCACATTTGATGATGGACCACAGGTTCTCAATGGGGTTCAGATCAGGTGAACAAGGAGGCCATGTCATTAGATTTTCTTCTTTTATACCCTTTCTTGCCAGCCACGCTGTGGAGTACTTGGACGCGTGTGATGGAGCATTGTCCTGCATGAAAATCATGTTTTTCTTGAAGGATGCAGACTTCTTCCTGTACCACTGCTTGAAGAAGGTGTCTTCCAGAAACTGGCAGTAGGACTGGGAGTTGAGCTTGACTCCATCCTCAACCCGAAAAGGCCCCACAAGCTCATCTTTGATGATACCAGCCCAAACCAGTACTCCACCTCCACCTTGCTGGCGTCTGAGTCGGACTGGAGCTCTCTGCCCTTTACCAATCCAGCCACGGGCCCATCCATCTGGCCCATCAAGACTCACTCTTATTTCATCAGTCCATAAAACCTTAGAAAAATCAGTCTTGAGATATTTCTTGGCCCAGTCTTGACGTTTCAGCTTGTGTGTCTTGTTCAGTGGTGGTCGTCTTTCAGCCTTTCTTACCTTGGCCATGTCTCTGAGTATTGCACACCTTGTGCTTTTGGGCACTCCAGTGATGTTGCAACTCTGAAATATGGCCAAACTGGTGGCAAGTGGCATCTTGGCAGCTGCACGCTTGACTTTTCTCAGTTCATGGGCAGTTATTTTGCGCCTTGGTTTTTCCACACGCTTCTTGCGACCCTGTTGACTATTTTGAATGAAACGCTTGATTGTTCGATGATCACGCTTCAGAAGCTTTGCAATTTTAAGAGTGCTGCATCCCTCTGCAAGATATCTCACTATTTTTGACTTTTCTGAGCCTGTCAAGTCCTTCTTTTGACCCATTTTGCCAAAGGAAAGGAAGTTGCCTAATAATTATGCACACCTGATATAGGGTGTTGATCTCATTACAGAGATGCACATCACCTAATATGCTTAATTGGTAGTAGGCTTTCGAGCCTATACAGCTTGGAGTAAGACAACATGCATAAAGAGGATGATGTGGTCAAAATACTCATTTGCCTAATAATTCTGCACTCCCTGTATACAGGGCGTGAACCTCTCCATAGAATAAACATGTTCTTACTGTGGCACAACGCTTTTTGAAGCAAACAAACTGGTGACAACCTTGTCACCTCATATATTTTACCTTTTCTAAAAAGGAATCAGATATTTTAACCCTCATTACTGTGTGGATATATACAAGGAGTGAGCCCCTTCATATACAAGGAGTGAGCCCCTTCATAGAATAAACATGTTTTCAGCCTGGCCCAAAGCTTTTTGTAGCAAACAAACTTGTGCCAACGTGGTCATCTCATACATTTACCTTTTCTGAATAAGTTACTGGTATTTTGAAAGGGTAAATACTTTGGGCCACTCATTTCTGTGTGGATATATACAGAATGTGAGCCCCATCATAGGAGAGACATGTTCTCAGCCTGGCCCAACGCTATTTATGGCAAATAAACTGGTGCCATACTTGCCACTTTATATATTTTACCTTTTCTAAGTAAGTAAATAGTATTTTAAAATGGTTTAAATCCTTTGGGCCACTGATTTCTTTGTGGTTATATAGATCGTGAGCCCCTTTGTACATTCCAAGTGTTTTCAGACTGTCCCACAGATTTATATGGCAAAGAAACCCTTTAAATAGCAGTAACTTATTTAGAAAAGGTAAAATATGTGATTTGACAAGGTCGGCACCAGTTTTTTTGTCATATAAAGCATTGGGCCAGGCTAAGAACATGTCTTTGCTTTAAAGGGGCTCATGCCCTGTATATATCCACACAACAATGAATGGCCCACAGGATTTTAACCCTTTTAAAATACCACTTATTCAGAAAAGGTAAAATATATGAAGTGGCAAGGTTGTCACCAATTTGTTTGCCATAAAGAGCGTTGGGCCAGGCTGACAACATGTCTGTCCTATGAAGGGTTCATGCCTTGTATATTTCACAAATAAATGAGTGGCCCAAAGTATTTTAACCTTTTCAAATGACCAGTTACTTATTCAGAAAAGGTAAAATATATGAGATGGCAAGTTTGGCACAAGTTTGTTTGCTATAAAAATCATTGGGCCAGGCTAAAAATATGCTTATCCTATGAAGGGCTTCACGCCGTGTATGTATCCACACAAAAATTAGTGGCCCAAAGGATTTTAACCCTTTTAAAATACCCGTTACTTATTCAGAACAGGTAAAATGTATGAAGTGGCAAGGATGGCACCAGATTGTTTGCTTTAAAGAGCATTGGGTCAGGCTGAAAATATGTCTATTCTATAAATGAGGTTAAAGCCCTGTATGTATCTACACAGAAATGAGTGACCCAAATAATTTTAACCCTTTTAAAATACCAATTACTTATTCAGAAAAGGTTAAATATATGAAGTGGCAAGGATTGGCACCAATTTGTTTGCAATAAAGGGTTATGTGCCAGGCTGATAACGTCTATTCTATGATGGGTCATGCTTTGTGTATATATACACACATAAATGAGTACCAATGACTTATTTAAAAAAGTTAAAAGTGGCAAGGTTGGCACCAATTTGTTTACCATAAAGAGTGTTGGGCAAGGCTGATAACATGTCTGTCCCATGAAGAGGCTCACGCCTTGTATATTCCAAACATAAATGAGTGGTGCAAAGGATTATCTGCTTCTCACAAGGACTGGGAGAGATACCTTCCGCACCTCATGTTCGCTTACAGGGAGGTGCCCCAGGAATCTACCGGGTTCTCCCCCTTTGAGTTAGTGTATGGCCGGAGGGTGAGGGGGCCCCTAGACCTACTCAGAGCCCACTAGGAAGGATCAGTTGGGGAGGAGGGACCCTTAATTTTACGGTACGTCCTGGAGTTTAGGGACCGACTGAATAGCGTCCCCGCCAGAGTACAAGAGAACCTTCATATTGTCCAAGGTAGGCAGAAGCGGTGGTATGACCGTAATTCTCGTAACCGCACCCTAGAAGTGGGGCAGAAGGTTCTGGCCCTAAAACCGACCAAGACAGACAAGTTCTGACCCTAAAACCAACCAAGACAGACAAGCTGCAGGCTTCTTGGCAAGGACCCTACCGAGTGATAGAGCAGCTTTGTGATACTACCTAACTGGTCACCAAATGTTCAGATGAACGAATCAGCTGGACCTTTTCATGTGAACATGCTGAAGGCCTACCAGGAGAGGCCAGAGGAGGTAGCCACCATATGCGCTCCAGCCATGGAGGACTCAGAGAGTCTCCCCATGCCAGAGCTACCCAGGGGGAGTAGGGCACCAGCAGGCATTGAAGACATAAGGCTAGATGAGCGGCTAGGGAAAGTGCTACAAGAGCAAGTTAAACAGAGATGGCAGGACATGTTTTCCATGGACCCTGGATACACCACAGTAGCAGTGCACCGGGTGGAGACCCCGGGATAGGCGCCCTTGCGGCAGCCGGCGTACCGGGTCCCCGAATCGGTTAGGGAAGTCATGCACCATGACGGGAGTTATCGAGCCATCTTTTAGCCCCTGTGCATCCCTGGTCGGGCTTGTGCCCAAGTGGGACAGCACGACCCGCATCTGTGTAGATTACCGTAGACTTGACCGGACCACGACCAACGCACTGGTGTGGGCACTCAAAAAATTGCAACCCTACCTACTCACAGATCACAACCCCCTGGTATGGCTTAACAGGGTTTCTGGAGACAACGGACGCCTGCTGTGGTGAAGCTTGGCCTTGCAGCCCTTTAACTTTACAATTCAGGATGGGCCAGGGAAGAGTAATGGCAATGCAGATGGCCTCTCCTGGAAAACTGAATTGGAATAGCATCACCGGACAGCCCCAAGCTGACCTGTTAGGATCTAGCTGGGTCTGCCGGACTTT
This sequence comes from Bombina bombina, assembly GCF_027579735.1. NCBI lineage: Eukaryota > Metazoa > Chordata > Amphibia > Anura > Bombinatoridae > Bombina > Bombina bombina. Next base: position 59,467,917 of record NC_069499.1, on the reverse strand, counting down.
GAAGGCGGGAGCACTGTCACGGTACCAAGCTGCCAAGACCACCCTCCCTCAATATTGGATTACTTTGTGCCACCAACCCCCCTTTCCCTTGTTTCTATACTGCTTGTACTTTGTCACTGAAAGATCTGATCTCTGGCTGCTTGGCCCCTTCCAAACGGGCAAGGCTTATGGAACTACTAGCCGGCTGGGCTACCTAGGGATCTCCACTGAAATTTGACCTAGGTCGCTCCAGCTGCCCTTTGTCCCAGAGCTCCGCTCTTTTGGGGGCTTGTACTACCCTGGAGGGGCAAGGGTGATTACCAGGAGGGAGCTTGCTACGGAACCCAGGGTTTCGGACCCCTCTCTACCTCTGGCTAACCCAACGTACCCTTTGGCTAGCTTCTTCATTCGGCCCCTAGTAACGGATCATGTTGCTTTGTGGACTGTGGCATCTTGGGGCCCGGAGCTCTCCAATGGTACCTGAGAATAGCTGCCGCTCCCTCAGGATCACCCCAAAACAGCGACCTAGCTATTGTGGGATGCCTATTGTTCTTACAGAGGCGCCGGTCTGTCTGGAGGGGCGAGAATGGCGGGAATCTTGGGATCAGATAAGACTTTTATCAAGCTAAGAATGTGTATATAAGCAGTGTGTTTTCCCCAATAAAGTCTGTTCATGTTTTACCTTAATACAGGTCTTGTCTGGTTATTAGGGTGGGCTCCTGCTAAAATTACTTTCTCTGCTCTATAGCTACAAGTTCCAGGTACAGGAAGGACCCTTTTGGGGAAGCTACTCAGTCGGGGTAGCCGAAGTCCGTCACACCATTGTAGTGCTAATTTTTGTCTAAAGAGATTTCTTTGCTATATACTTGGTTTTATGCACCTGTTAGCAATTAGTGTGGTGAAACACCTGAATTAAATAATTAGTGATTGTGACCACATACTTTTGGCCATATAGTGTTTTTATGATAATTGCAGGAACGCCCCTTGGCGATCAGCTAGAAAAGATAGGTAAAATGAGCTTCAGTGAATCTCGAACATGATCTTGTCTGAATAGTGAGACCCCTGAATAAGCACAGATGGACTAAAATAGCATGCATTTTGTTAACCTAGATAAAGCTGGTGTGTTATAAACCAAGAATTAATAATTATAAGACACAACAAAAGTAAATATAAAAAAACACGTACAGAGTAAATTGCAATAAGCAATAAGACCACAGGGTAATTGAACATCCCATATAAATACAGTGGGAGTTTCCATTCCTGCATGGACAGACGTCACTTTAAGGGACACTCAAGTCCAAATAACTTTTTATGAGCATGCAGTTTTAAGACACTTTCCAATTTACTTCCATTATCAAATTTTACAATATTTCTGCGGGACAAGATCCTACTGAGCATGTGCACAAGCTCACAGGGTATATGTATACTAATCTGTGATTGGCTGATGTCTGTCACTTGATACAGGGGGCCGGAAAATAGGTAGAAAAAAATAAATTGTCAGAATTTTTTTTACTGCTTATTTGAAATTCAGATTAAGTGTAAAATCATTGTCTTTTTATTATGCACTTGTTAATTATGCAATTCTACTGCATTGAGTGGCCCTTTAAGACTTGGTTGACATTTTATTCTATAGCAACACATTAGAAATGTCTTGTAATTACAAGGTGTTTACTGTCCCTTTAATTCTCTGCAAACGGTGCTGAACCTGGAAGCCCCATCCAGTTTCCAGATGCCTCGCAGAAAGTAATGTAGATCCTAGGAATGAAGGATCTTTCAGGGGATAGAATGTGACAGCGAGCACCCGGTACTGATAACCTTTTTTTAAGCGAATACAAATGAAATTACAGTGTTTTCAGAGTATTATAACACTCATTTGCTCATAGTTTGGAATACTTGTCTTTTCTATCAGTGTAATTGCGTATTTTGAGACAAACTTGTCAGCTTACATTTGGTGAGATACAGTCTTGTGCAAGAGAAAGTGCGCCCTCTTTGAATTCTATGGTTTTACGTATCAGGACATAATAACAATCATCTGTTCATTAGCAGGTCTTAAAATGAGGTAAATACAATCTCAGATGAACAACAACACATGACATATTACACTTTGTCGTGATTTATTTAACAAAAATAAAGCCAAAATGGAGAAGCCATTTGTAAAAACTTAGTACACCTTATGATTCAATAGCTTGTAGAACCACCATTAGCAGCAATAACTTGAGGTAATCGTTTTCTGTATGACTTTATCAGTCTCTCACATAGTTGTGGAGCAATTTTGGCCCACTCTTCTTTACACCGTTGCTTCAGTTAATTTATGCACAGCTCTGTTAAGGTCCGGCCACAGCATTTCAATCAGGTTAAGGTCTGGACTTTGAATGGGCCATTGCAACACTTTGATTCTTTTCTTTTTCAGCCATTCTGTTGTAGATTTGCTGGTGTGCTTGGGATCATTGTCCTGTTGCATGACCCAATTTCAGCCAAGCTTAAGCTGTCGGACAGATGGACTCACATTTGACTCTAGAATACTCTGGTATACAGAGGAGTTCATGGTCGACTCAATGACTGCAAGGTGCCCAGGTTCTGTGGCTGCAAAACAAGCCCAAATCATCACCCCTCCACCACCATGCTTGACAGTTGGTATGAGGTGTTTGTGCTGATATCCTGTGTTTCGTTTTTGCCGAACGTGGCATTGTGTATTATGGCCAACATCTCCACTTTGGTCTTGTCTGTCCAAAGGACATTGTTCCATAAGAATTGTGGTTTGTTCTGATGCAACTTTGCAAACCTAAGCCGTGCTGCCATGTTCTTTTTAGAGAGAAGAGGCTTTCTCCTGGCAACCATTCTGAAACGAATCTTGGTATCCCAACTGGATATACCTGCTAAAGTAGGCTTCCTCCTGCTAAACACTGACCGATCCCTGAAACCAAGAAGACTATCCTCCCAAGAACATTAGCCAAGACTGAATGTTTGAGGGTAAAATCAGACACATATTTATTGGGACAACTCACAGGTATTTATACTGCATCATGTTTATTAGCATACAATAGGTTCAGTGAACCTCTCACAATTCATCACCAGGCCTCCTTTGCAAACGGCCTTGAATTTGCACTCGGTTCCCCTCTACCCCCCCCCCCTCCTGTATAGTCCATGGGGAAAATAAGGTAGACATGGGCATTGACGATCAGGAGGGGGGAAGAGCCCCCGGTCCTCAGTGCACCTCCAAACATGGCTAAACACAATAAAACAAAGCAGGGGGTGAAATTCCATCCCCCAGTGCACTCACTGGCCAAGAAGGTAGGTATCAACAAACCCACCAAAACAAACCCTCTCCCCAGCAAGGGTACTCTAACTTTGTAACACCTTCCATACATATTCCATATTTGTTCAGTCTTTTTCTAATTGTACTGTCATGAACTGAGGCCTGTGGAGTCTAAGATGTAACTCTTAGGTTTTTGCAATTTCTCTGAGCATTGCACGGTCTGGCCTTGGGGTGAATTTCCTGGGACGTCCACTCCTAGGAAGATTGGCAACTTTCAAATCAGCCAACAGAATTTCAGTAGCTCTTATCCTATTCGCTGGTTTGAATTTCAAGAATCAAATCAGCCAATAGGAATTCAAGGGACTCCATTTTTAATTGCGTAGCTTGAATTCTCTATCCAGTGTGCGGCGAAGATCATACGAAGAGGATCCTCCATGGCTCCGCGGTCGCCGGTCTTCAGTTCCAGGGTCGCCGGTCTTCAGCTCCGCGGTCTTCAGTTCCGCTCCGCGAAGGATGTTCCAGGAAGAAGAAAGAAGATGACGCCGCTTGGAATAAGCCTTCACCGCCTGGAACAGGACCTTCTCTGCCGGACTTCAGGAACGGTGAGTATCAACCTGGAGGTTAGACTTAGGGTTTTTTAAGGTTTGTTTTTTTTATTTTATTTTATTTAGATAGGGTGGGCAGTAAAAGAGCTAAATGCCCAACAAATGCCCTTTTAAGGGCAATGGGTACTTTAGGGTTTTTAGTGTTAGGTTCTTTAATTTGGGGGGGTTTGGTGGATGGGGGGTTTTACTGTTAGGGGGGCTTTGTGTATTTTGTTGTAAAAGAGCTGATTATCTTGGGGCAATGTCCTGCAAAAAGCCCTTTTAAGGGCTACTGGTAGTTTATTAGAGTAGGGGGTGTTTTTATTTTGTGGGGGCCTTTTTATTTTCATAGGGATTAGGTATAGTTTTTTTACATTTGGTAATTTTCTTTTTTATTTTATGTAATCTTAGATTTTTTTTTATTTTCTGTAATTGTAGCTTAAAGGGACAGTCTACACCATAATTTTGATTAGACTGTCCCTTTAATTTATACTTACTTTATTTTTATTTTTAAAGTAGTGTTAGGTTTTTTTAATTTAATAGTTACTTTAGTATTTTGTAAATTACGTAATTTGGGTTCATTTAGGGGGTGTTAGGTTAGGGGTTAGGTTTATTGCGTTGTGGGCTTAGACGGTTTAGAGGGTTAATACTTTAATAGGTTTATTGCATTGTGGGTTAATGGCGAATTAGGGGTTAATAGTTTAATTAGGCTTATTGCGTTGTGGGGGGGGTTGTCAGTTTAGGGGTTAATACTTTTATTACTTGTGGTATGGGTTTGATGGCGGATATAAGGGCTAATACACTTTCGGCTAGATTACGAGTTTTGCGTTATGAGGGGTGCAGTTATAACTTGCACGTTATTGTCAACGCTCACTTTCCTACAGCGCTGGTATTACAGGTTTTCATAAACCCGACGTTATTAAGCAAAAAGTAAGCGTAGAGCAAAATTGTGCTCCATACCGCACTCCAATACCAGCGCTGCTGAAAGCCACGGTGAGCTGGTTTTACGTGCTTGTGCACGATTTCCCTATAGACATCAATGAGGAGAGCCGGCTGAAAAAAAGCCTAACACCTGACCTGCAAAAAAGCAGCGTAAAGCTCTGTAACGCAGCCCCATTGATTCCTATGGGGAAACCAAATTTATGTTTACACCTAACACCCTAACATGAACCCAGAGTCTAAACACCCCTAATCATACACTTATTAACCCCTAATCTGCTGCCCCGACATCGCCGACATCTACATTATATTTATTAACCCCTAATCTGCCGCCCCCGACATCGCCGCCACCTACATTATACTTATTAACCCCTAATCTGCTGCCCCCAGCATCGCCGACACCTACATTATACTTATTAACCCATAATCTCCCGCCCCCAATGTCGCTGCAACCTAACTACACTTATTAACCCCTAATCCGCTGCCCCTAACATCGCCACCACCTACCTACATTTATTAAACCCCTAATCTGCCGCCCCCCAACGTCACCACCACTACACTAAATTTATTAACCCCTAAACCTAAGTCTAACACTATCACCCCCTAACTTAAATATAATTCAAATAAATCGAAATAAAACCTACTATCATTACCTAAATAATTCCTATTTAAAACTAAATACTTACCTGTAAAATAAACCCTAAGCTAGCTACAATATAACTAATAGTTACATTGTAGCTAGCTTAGGCTTTATTTTTATTTCACAGGCAAGTTTGTATTTATTTTAACTAGTTATTAACTATTTACTACCTAGCTAAAATAATTACAAATTTACCTGTAAAATAAAACCTAACCTGTCTTACACTAACACCTAACCTTACACTACAATTAAATTAATTAAATACAATTACCTAAATTACCAAAAAAAAAACACTAAATTACACAAAAGGGCCTTTTGTGGGGCATTGACCCAAAGAAATCAGCTCTTTTACCTGTAAAAAAAAATACAAACAACCCCCCAATAGTAAAACCCACCACCCACACAACCAAACCCCCAAATAAAATCCTAACTAAAAAAACCTAAGCTCCCCATTGCCCTGAAAAGGGCATTTGGATGGACATTGCCCTTAAAAGGGCATTTAGCTCTTTTTCAGCCCAAAAGCCCTAATCTAAAAATAAAACCCACCCAATAAACCCTTAAAAAAAACTAACATTAACCCCCGAAGATCCACTTACAGTTTTGAAGACCGGACATCCATCCTCAACGAAGCCGGGAGAAGTCGTCATCCAAGCGGCAAGAAGTCCTCAACGAAGCTGGAAGAAGTCTTCATCCAAGCCGGCAGAAGTGGTCCTCCAGACGGGCAGAAGTCTTCATTCAGATGACATCTTGTATCTTCATCCATCCGGCGCGGAGCGGCTCCATCTTTAAGACATCCGGCGCGGAGCATCCTCTTCTTTCCACGGCTAACGACGAATGAAGGATCCTTTAAGTGACGTCATCCAAGATGGCGTCCCTTAGATTCCGATTGGCTGATAGAATTCTATCAGCCAATCGGAATAAAAGGTGAAAAAATCCTGTGTGGCTGATGCCACAGCTAAATTTGTATTTATTTTAACTAGGTAGCTAGTAAAAAGTTAATAACTATTTACTAACTGGTCTACCTAGTTAAAATAAATACAAACTTAGCTGTGAAATAAAAATAAAACCTAAGCTAGATACAATATAACTATTAGTAATGTAACTATTTACAGGTAAGTATTTAGTTTTAAATAGGAATTATTTAGTTATTAATTGTAAGTTTTATTTAGATTTATTTTAATTATGTTAAAGTTAGTGGGTGTTAGGGTTATGTTAGGGTTAGGGTTAGACTTAGGGTTAGGTTTAGGGGTTAATAACTTTAGTATAGTGGTGGTGACATTGGGGCAGCAGATTAGGGGTTAATAAGTGTAGTTAGGTGGCAGGGATTTTGGGGGCAGCAGATTAGGGGTTAATAAGTGTATGTAGGTGGCGACGACAATGGGGGCAGCAGATTAGGGGTTAATATTATTTAACAGTGTTTTCTATGCGGGAGTGCGGCAGTTTAGGGGTTAATATATTTATTATAGTGGCGGCGATGTCCGGAGCGGCAGATTAGGGGTTAATAATTTTATTATAGTGTTTGCGATGCGGGAGGGCCTCAGTTAGGGGTTAATAGGTAGTTTATGGGTGTTAGTGTACTTTTTAACACTTTAGATATGAGTTTTATGGTACAGCTTTGTAGCGTAAAACTCATAACTACTAACTTTCAGGTGGCGGTACAAATCTTGTAGTTATAGAGTGTACCGCTCACTTTTTATTTTTATTTTTTAATAACATTTTTTATTGAGGTTGTTGTGCAATGCCAATAAAACAAAAGAGATAAGAATACAGGATATTATCAGGCCAAGACATTACTATGTGTCAAAAATCCCAGTGTGTAAAAAATAACTTGTAAGTCGAACATACTTATTGAGATGAATTAGGTGATAGCATACAAACAAGCGTCAATAATAAAATAAAGTACACATAAATGGAACCTCTTTTTTTCCTTTAAAGTGATAGAATTGATGCAACTACATTGCTGACCTCTAAAGGGTCAGATGCAGCGATAAATGGATGGTACATGGTAGTTGCAGAGAGGCCACTTTCGGGCCAAGTAGTAAGAAATGGGGTAAATCAGTAGTCTGAAGCTGCTTTAAAGTTAAGGTGGGGGAAGAGGGGGCGTGTCTAGGTATATGAGAAATACGACAGTGTCATTATTATATGGCTTAGTAAAATCTTTCTTGGGCTCATTATAAACTAAATAGAATGGAGAAGAGGATGGCTGACAAATGAAGGTGTTGGATATGTGTCTACTATGTAGAGTGCTCTACATTATTACCTGTAGTATGTGTTAAGATGGAGAGGGGTGTAATAACATATGGGTATAGAGGCTTAAAGGAATGTATTTTCCATAATGAGATATGTGGATCGTATTTGCTGAAGAACTCGGCCGTCCCAGCCTAAGGTACTATAAATGTATGATACAGGCTATATGACTTATGGGAGGCAATATTATAGATAAACATATCAGTGAGGTGCAGGATACCTCTGCCATAAAGCACGGGCCCTATTTAATAGGTTAGGATAAGATCATGTTGGGCAACTATTATATATATATATATATATATATATATATAGACCATGTGTTTCAAAGTTAATGGTATATGTCTCTTATCTAGACCCCCTAAATCTGGCTAATATAAAGTATAGTCTAATCTGGCCTCTATTGTGTCCGCAGTTGGTTAAGGATAGAGTGCTTCTGTATGTGCCCCTCTCCTGGGGAGTTGCCACTTATGGGCGATGTGGGTAAAGGGAGTAGGAGTAAGACCCGCAGGCAATGAGGGCCTGCGGGAAAGGGAGGAGAGGGGCTTAATAAAAGGAGCAGATAGTTTGTCCCGATAATGATTATAAATAATAGAAAGGGGAACTAAAAGGGACAGGACATATAATAATGACTAGTTATATTTGCTTAGAACATAATGGGTATGAGTTAATAAATAAGTCCCAGCAACTGAGATTTATCAATTGTAAAGTAAAATACAGGGACATATATTGTAACCTACAGGACATTTGTAAAGCTATGACGATAGTGTAGTTTACTCACCTATGCATCTGGTTATACAGGAGAAAGGCCAAATAGTTCCCAAATGTAAGAGTGATTATGGTTACAGAGATGGATCAAAGCAAGCATGATGGAAATACAAGGAGCAGCTAGTATTTAGGTATATCTATGAAATACAATGTAAGATAATAAACTTTCAGATATGTGAGAAAAGGTCAAAAATCATTACCAGATACACAGCATAGTAAAGTATACAATATACGTTCAAGTGTATTCCAGTGAATCATACTTATTTATTTATGAGCACTAGTCAAGACGGCACAGCACACTCCAATCAGGGCCGGACTGGGATCAAAAATAGGCCCGGGCATTTTAAGGCAAAGCAGCCTACTCCTCCCCCATTTTGTATTTATCCTCCCACATATACAATCCTAAGCACGCACACCACATATACACACTCTCATTCTCATATGCACCCACACCACATATACACACTCTTATATGCACCCACACCACATATACACACTCTCATATGCACCCACACCACATATACACACTCTCATATGCACCCACACCACACATACACACTCTCATATGCACAGACACACCACATATACACACACTCATATGCACAAACACACCACACATACACACATTTATATGCACCCACACCACACATACTCATATGCACTCACACCACACACCACATATACACACTCTTATATGCACCCACACCACATATACACACTCTTATATGCACCCACACCACATATACACACTCTCATATGCACCCACACCACACATACACACTCTCATATGCACCCACACCACACATACACACAGTTATATGCACAAACACACCACACATACACACACTTATATGCACCCACACCACACATACACACACTTATATGCACCCACACCACACATACTCATATGCACTCACACCACACACCACACACCACACATACACACATACACACTCATATGCACCCACACGACACATACACACACTCATATGCACTCACACCACACAACTCATATGCACCCACACCACACATACACACACTCATATGCACCCACACCACACATACACACACTCATATGCACCCATACCACACATACACACACTTATATGCACCCACACCACACATACACACACTCATATGCACCCACACCACACATACACACACTCATATGCACTCACTCCACACATACACACTCTCATATGCACTCACACCACACATACACACTCTCATATGCACCCACACCACACATACACACTCTCATATGCACCCACGCCACACATACACACACTCATATGCACCCACACCACACATACATACACTCATATGCACTCACACGACACATACACACACTCATATACACTCACACCACACAACTCATATGCACCCACACCACACATACACACACTCATATGCACCCACACCACACATACACACCCACACCACACATACACTTATATGCACCCACACCACACATACACACACTCATATGCACTCACACCACACAACTCATATGCACCCACACCACTCAACACATGCGCACACACACCGTACACCACATACATATAAAGGTAATTTGAAATATTGAAGTAAACCACACAACAAAACATGCTACACTAGTAACTTGTGGAGATTGATCATTTTGAATGCTTTTATAAACAGCAGTACTCTTCTTTTTTGCAAGGAAAAACAACTGAATCCTTTATTCCATGGATTTGAATCAGTGAGGTTCAAAACAGTCATCATTGTATCAAAACAAGTTAAGGGATATAGTCAAACATTTTTAGTAACTGCAAGCAAGATATACCAGCAAAACCTAAATATTGTTTTTTTATGTGTTGTGTAATATACCAAAGGTTAACATTTTTAGACTTCACACTACAGAGAATACATGTTTACAAAAAAAATGCTACAGCAACATAGGAATTTAAGCACGTTAGTTTACTCACATATATTGAGGAGCTTCAAATACTGCCGTTCCCCTCTGCGGCCACTCAGACAGTGACCTAAAAAACTTCCTCCCTGCTCCCTCGCTAACTGCCTCTATCATTTAGCACTGTCTTGCGCTAGACTCTGCAGAAACTCACGTCTCACAGGCAGAATGAAGTGTGAAGTGCAAGGTGCAGGCGCAGCAAAATTAAAAGTTTCATCCTGCGCTATCTGGCTAACTGCCAGTGCCTACAGTCTGACTCTGCTTTACATTAATTAGCAGCAGGGCTGAGAGCTAAGCGCTCCTTAGGCTTGCATTCTTCAAGTCTATACAGCATCCCAGCATATAATAAGGGGGTTACTGCTTTATGTATCGCTATGGTCTAATTTTGTTGTTCATTGCTATCTAAAAAGAATCCATTGTTATTATTGATTTACACTATTGAAATAAATAACAGGTAAAACCTTGTCTGATCTTCCCCACAACTATTTCTATAGCCCCGCCCCGTTACTCCCTTGCACAGGTCCCTCTGCTCCCCTCCCAGGGCTGGACTGGGAATAAAAAGCAGTCCTGGAAAAATATGAAGACCAGCCCTATTTTCCGTTGAGTAGGTAGAATGCACAAGCCCCATTTTCTCAAAGGGGATTACTGGGATACTCCTTCCACAGAATTAAATTGTATTACTTTGTATTAAATAAAAATCCCAGATTGATGTTATAAAGGCACCCTACAACCCAATTTCATCCATTAACCCCCCTTTAAATTGTAGAGTTCCAGCCCCAACTGCTGCAGCCCACCGGAAAATCTCCTGGTATCCTGGTAGGCCAATCCGGCCCTGTCCCCTCCCTTTTACACCTTGTGCCGGAAACAGTTAGGACTTAAGAGAGGGACTAGTCCGACTGGATAGAGGATGAATAAATCTTCATGAAAAATGGCGTGTGAGGGTTATATAAGCCAACTAACAGGATCCACAGTACCTTATATATTAACTTCTGCTACATCTCTGGAATGTCACTGGGCCTCTATCTATAGTAACATACTAGTGGTAGATTAGTTTATCTGCAGCCCAAATACACAAGAAATACTATCATTTTAGTAAGAGGTGCGCTTCTGCCAGCAATGAGGTTGTTTTACTTACTGCGTGGGTTCTGCTGATGTGTACAATGGTGCCCTGATAGTGATCCCCAGAAGTAAGTGTTGTGCCCTAATAGTGATCCCTAGAATTGTAGTGCAAACGTGTGCCCTGATAGTGATCCCCAAAGTAAGTGTAGTGCCCACGTTTGCCTTGATGGTGATCCCAAGAAGTGTCTTGCCCACATTTGCCCTGATGGTGATCCCCAGAAGTAAGTGTTGTGCCCTGATAGTGATCCTTAGAATTGTAGTGCCCACGTGTGCCCTGATAGTGATCCCCAGAAGTAAGTGTAGTGCCCACGTGTGCCCTGATAGTGATCCCCAAAAGTGTAGTGCCCAGGTGTGCCCTAATAGTGATCCCCAGAATTTTAGTACCCACGTGTGCCCTGATAGTGATCCCCAGAAGTGTAGTGCCCACATGTGCCCTGATAGTGATTCCAAGAAGTGTAGTGCCCATGTGCGCCCTAATAGTGATCCCCAGAAGTAAGTGTTGTGCCCACGTGTGCCCTGATGGTAATCCCTAGAAAAGTTGTGCCCATGTGTGCCCTGATGGTGATCCCTAGAAGTGGTGCGCCCATGTCCATGTGTGCCCTGATGGTGATCACCCAACACACAGTGTGGTAGCTAGAAGTGCCTGCCCTTGATAGTGATGTACAGGAGAATGTGCCAAACCTGTGTGCCCTGATGGTGATCCCTAGAAGTGTTATGCCCATGTGTGCCCAGCAGTGTGATAGCCAGCCAGGGGTTCCCTGATGGGTGACTACAGAACTTTGTGCAGTGCCCTGATGATGGAGTATGTCCTGTGCCCAAGTTTAATTGCCCTTATGATGAAGTATGTGCTGTGCTGTGCCCATGTATAGGCAGAAGTGCCCTCACACAGTGGTCCCTAGAAGTGAAGTGTCTTGTAAATGGTTTACCAGTAACGCTGGGTGGTGGTGACACTGCAGTGCTGCTTGGTGTTGGCAGATGATGTGGTCAGCTGGAGCTCTGCAGCATATGTCTCCTGTGCTGTGCCTGGTATTAGCTTTGCTCGCCATGGTGATGCAGCTCCTTCTTTCCCGCTAAACCGCGGGGGGGGGGGGGGGGGGCGCCGTGGGGGGGGTATGGGGCAAGAAATTCTGCAAAAAAAATTTGAAAAAAAAAATAATTGTACTACTGAAGCTGGGGCCCCTCTGAAGTGGTGAAGGGCAAGGCGCAGGCGCAGCAAAATTAAAAATGTCATGCCGCGCTATCTGGCTAACTGCCAGTGCCCACAGTCTGACTCTCTAGTCTGCTCTTCTACATCAGTTATCACCACGCTGCGCGCTCCTTAGGCTTCTTTCAGTTAGCGCTCCTAGCCTCAGTCCTGGAGAAAATAAAAATAAACTTAAAGAAAAGTAAGATCTCCCCTGTCAATGAGCCCCGAGCAGCAGCTCAGCCCCGGTCTGTCCGCCAAGGAAACGGCCCTTGCCACAAGGAAAGAAGCACTCTGTATGTGCTGTATTAGTGGGCGGGGCTAAGGTAACTGGCGGCCCACCGGGCATCTGCCCGGTATGCCCTATGGTCAGTCCGGGCCTGGTCTCACAAATAGCTTTTTAGAAACCCCCTCACTAGTTAAAATAACAGAAGAGGACAAAAAGACATTAAATGAACCCATCTCAACATTAGAAGTAGTCCTCGCGATTAAGGCCTTAAAACCGGGAAAGGCCGCGGGAGCAGACGGTTTCCCAGGGGAATACTACAAGCTATTCAGAAAGGAACTTATCTCACACTTGACCAAATTCTGCAACTATATCATGCAGGGACAACCAGTCCCCTCTGAGTTGCTGCAAGCAAAAATCATAGTAATACCCAAGCCAGACAAAGACCCAAAAAAATGCCCCAGTTACCGCCCCATCTCCCTGATTAATCAAGATATCAAAATCTTTACTAAGATCCTAGCCAATAGGTTGACACATATACTACCCAAATTGATACATAAAGACCAAGTAGGATTCATTAGAGACAGGGAAGCCTCAGACAATGTAAGGCGAATTGTCGCCACTGTTCACCACCTCTGCGAAACGCGGACGCCTTCTCTGCTCCTCTCGTTGGACGCGGAGAAGGCGTTCGTCAGAGTAGACTGGGAGTACATGACTAAAACCCTGACACAGCGGGTATAGATCTAAACCATTCCCAATTTTGAACGGGACCAGGCAGGGGTGCCCACTGTCCCCTTTGCTGTTTGTGCTGTGCATCGAACCCCTAGCAGCCAAGATAAGGGCTAATCCTGGCATAGCGGGAGTCAAAGTGGGAAACACAGAATACAAAATTAGTCTTTTCGCGGATGACATACTGCTCACACTGACCAGACCTATGTTCTCACTACCCAACCTATACGAAACACTAGGGGAATTCTCATCAATCTCAGGCTACCACATTAACACCGACAAATGTGAGATGTTACCGATTAAGATCCCACCTCACACAAAGAAATCAATAGCAATAAACTTTGAGTTAAGAGAATCTAAACGTCCTATGAAATATTTAGGGGTGGGAGTGACAGCTCAGATGCAACAGTTATTCAAAACCAACTACTTACCATTGTACAAATCTATCAGAAAGGATCTCCAATCCTGGAGGAAACATAACTTCTCCTGGATGGGGAGGATGTCGGCAGTAAAGATGACTATCCTACCCCGTCTGCTCTATCTCTTTAGAGCTCTACCCATACGCATTATATACCCTGACTTGGAGAAAATCCAAACAGAGATCTTGACGTTTATCCGTGGCAAAAAACTCGCTAGAATAGCAGGGGGAATCATGACTAAACATAGAAGCTTGGGAGGTCTAGGAGTTCCCAACCTAGTCGAATACTATAAGGCCGCTAGGCTTGCCCAGGACGCCTTAATACTTAGAGCCAAAGATGAGGCCCTCTGGATACAATTAGAATCAGATATGAGAGGTGGGGGTGGGTCAGACACCATATTATGGGAACATGGGGGCACCACACGAGAGATAAAACAGCACCAATCAATCACAAGCAAAACTACTCAAAGCATATGGTCAGAACTAGCGCACAAAAGAGGGATGTGTCCACTGGACTCGACACTGAGTCCCATTAGATACCTTCTACATACAAAGAGTAATTAATAAATGGGAAAATAAGGGATTATACCGGGTAGCAGACTTTTTAATACAGAACAAGGTAATGTCTCATGCCCAATTAAAAGAAAAAATTTCCCCTGACACTATGCACTGGTACCTATATCTCCAATTATCATCGTCACCACATACATTTATAAAGTCAACACACACCAAAGGTAAATCCACCCTAGAACATATATGTTGTTCCCCGACTAGACCAAAACAATCCATCTCCAGAATATACTTAGAAATACAAAAACCAAAGACTATGATTAAAACAACACTTATGCACAAATGGGAAGCAGACCTAGAAACAAGACTAGAACCAGAAGAATGGTACACGACTTTTGCAACAGCTACTAGTGGCTTACTGAGCGCAGACCTAAGAGAAAATACCCTGAAGACGTTATTCAGATGGTACTTAACGCCCCTTAGAACGGCACATATGTCGCAAACCAACTCAGGGCTATGCTACAGGGGATGCGGAGAACTGGGCACATACCGACACATGATCTGGGACTGTGTGGAGACTCAGGCCATATGGCAGTCATTGTCAGGCCTAGTTAGCTATCTGTTAGATGAACAAGTGCAGATCAGCATGGCGCAGGCACTAATCCATGAGCGAATACCTAAATTCAATAGACCAATAAACATTTTCATTAGAATATTATATACAGTGGTGAGAACATGTATAGCTAAATATTGGAAAATAGGCACACCGACATGGCAACAACAAAATTCAACACACATATAACATGTACGACCAAGCAGCTTGGTCACTGGGCACCAAAGACACAAATGATGAAATCTGGTTCTACTGGAACTATAGAAATGGCTTCAACCATTCTACCTCACAACCAATAACCCACTCTCAGGCATCTAACCATTAGTTACGTACACCTTGATTGTTAAAGGGTACCACAAGTTATTACTACTTTCTTTGATTTTTCTTTCTACTCTTCCCTTATTCTTTCCCTTATTCAATAACAGGAATACCTAATCACCCTCAGAAACTATTCTGTTTGAACCTAGACTATATATGACAAAGAGGGGTTAGGTGAGACACGAACATATCTACCATATTTTCTGTTAAGATTTACTGTTGTACAGACTGCACAGTCAACGAAGTATCCTGTCTTTATATTTATGTACTTTTTGGCTGGCTGTGCTGCCGTATGTTCTTATATGCTTCTGTTGTTAATAAAAACAATTTAAACATAAAATACAGGTTAATCCCATGGAAAGCCCATCAAACTCCCACAGAGCGCCTATATATTTGTGATGTCTGCAATCTCTCAGCTAGATTACGAGTTGTGCGTTATGAGTGAAAAAGCAGCGTTATGGCTCTTTTTCACTACTGCTGGTATTACAGGTGTTGTAGGTATAGCTGTACCGCACACCTTTTTGTCCGTCATGCAACGTAAATACTGCACTTTTTAAAAAGTCCTTTTTCAATGGGACTTCCACAACGCCGGTATTACGAGTTTGCCAAAAAGTGAGCGGTACAGGGGCGTGTCCAAGTAGCGGCCATGATAAGTCGCTTTATCTGAGGCTCTCTGTGATAAATTTGTAATCTACAACCACCTACTTGCTCAATCCTGCAGCTTTCAACCACATACTATCCCGAATTGATTAGAGCAAGTGGTGAGAAGCTACATGATCCATATTATGATACGCTAACAACTGTGGGACCCAGAGTTAGGCCGGTAAACATCCAGGAGGCCGCTTTGCAATGTAGATTATGCACCCCCCCCCCAAGGCATCGGGTAACTATACCAAATATAGGCTAATTGCGTTCCTTGCTCAAAAGTGTTTGGAATCCCCAGTGGGAGCTGCCCCAGGGACCTGTGCTGTGGTGCTTTTTGTGTGCCTAGATATTCTGAACCAGAAAAGATCACGGATCACTGGGCCCGACTCTAGGATTCTAAAATGGCCACGACCGACATGGAAACAGAGTCAGTACATGAACCGCTCGACTACTGCTTTGCAGATCTCAAACGCAGTCTATCTCAGCTTTACATGCTAATACGTGAGAGGTTACTGATCACTGAGAGTGAAGACAGAGGTCAGCGGTCTCAGTGCATTCAGTCTGCAGATGCCCAGAAGCGCAGGGGGCCCAACACAGAGATCAGCTCACAGACGACACAGGCCAGCTATTGAAGAACTTAGGGAAGCCAAAGGTAAACAATGTTAAGAAACGAACTCTCACATTGCATGCTCCCCCATTTCACACGATAATAGCCAGGCCTATGAATGTCTCTGCTGCGCTCCGGGTAAGGCGCCCTTCGGGTGCGGGGTGGACACTCTTTAAAGCAAAGATAACAAGCCGCCGGCAGGCGAGAACGTCAGGGATATACAGCAGAGCTAGGGGATCTCACTTTTATTTGCCATGGAGACCATCTCTAGTAGAGGAACTCAATACCGGTGTCCTTAGTCTACCTGGTCCTGCAGCTCATTGCTCTCATCCAGTTGCTAGAGGCTCCAGGGTGTGGATATTACCGGAGTCCGGGGTGTCTATAATGAGTGAACACTACAAGACAGGTGTTGGCTAACTTTTTCTTACCATCCACCCCAATCAGATTTGTGTAGTGAATGTATCTGAAATTGCCCTGCTCATTATCCTCTTTATTGAACTGAATGCTTCAGTTTTGTTATTCTTAACTTCAGGTCTTCAATCTGGGACCCTTATTCAAATGACGCTGTTAAGCAGATACCGCAAACTGTTGCATATAGGGCTCACTAATTGGACTGGGAGCTTGATCCAGTTAACATACTGTACTTAAATCCCTTAGTACACACATACACTGTTCATGATGATTATTGAGCATATATTAGTATAAGGCTATAAATATTGGTACATCTAACTCGACAGGAAATGGATTATCGATAGCAAACAATGGTGTATAATGATTCATTTTGTTAGATAACCTGGCCCACCTAATATACTACAGGCCAGCTCTCTGTGCCACAGACAAAAGTTTGAAAGGTTCATTATATTCATCTTATTCCCTTACTGAGTAACTAGCTCCAGAACTTGCTTTCTTATCAGATAGTAACATTGCCTTTGTTTACCTCTAAAGTTTCTAGGTAAGTTTATTTAACCTTCTTGAAACAAAATCTACATTGTACCTAGTTAAAATATGAATATGTATAATGTATTTCCCTCTAATAATCCCATTTGAGAGACCTTGACAGAATGATTGGACACATGGCGCAACTCCTGAGTTTCATGCTTTGATTTTAGTGAGCCCTGCACCCACATATAATAACCCCTCTTGGTTGTATTCATATATACCATAAGTTCCACTAGGACTCCCAGTGTTAAGTGGTTATGCTGAGCACAACTTAGTACCTATCCCCAGAACTTCCATTGCTAGACTTCTTTGTAAGCTTACTTCATCTACTCAAACTAACACCAATTTTATTATTTAAAGAGTTTAGATGGCATAATTTTATATAGTAACCACACATTTATTGAGCGGCGGGTTTTCAGATGGTGTAAACACATATCCAGCTACACAGACTGCTTATAATCTGCATATATTTGTAGATAGCTTTCCTTTAGTAGCACTCTCTCTCTTAAGTTACCTTACAAGCAGTCATTTATTTACTTATAGACATCCACACTTGGGAGCTTGGATGGATATAGTTCTTGCATGACTATAAATGATACCTACCATGTCATTATGGTACGTCGTAGTTTATATAGATTTCTACATATAGAGGCCAATCATCTTATGTATATTAGCGTTATTCTATCTAGCTATTTCCCCTATATAACTAAGTATGGGTATGTTCCTGTAACCAATGCTCCTAAAGGAGGTCTTGATTTTAGTAGAAAACACATAGGTTATGAGTGAGGATGGTCCCCCTCTTTATGGTACTATCTAGCTTTTATTACTATAAACACTAACATTTATATTATAACAGACACCAACCTGTAGGAACCTAGTTATATACTACTAATGGTCTATGATTGAAGCACTATTAACTCTTCACTGGGTATATTGGAGAGTGAGACTCTATCCTTGGGCTATGTGTAACCTTATGGCCGTCGTATAGCTTTGCGTAAAAGTCTCCAAAGGTATCTACTATTTCTTGGCGGAGAGTTGTAGTTGTGCCGTGTGGTTTTTCAATGAGTGGGATATTAGCTGTTTTAAATTTTTCTCTGAGTTTGTGGGCTAAAAATTTGTCAGGCTTGTTAGCGTATATGAAGTATTGTGATTTTTTTTTTTTTTAAATAATTTTTTATTGAGATTTTGCTGAAAGAACAAAACTTACATTGATCACCAAATGACAATAATGACTAAAGTTCAATGAAATAATACATTTCACCAATAACAAGATGAAGATGAGTAACACAATAAAGGCTTCTGAAATCTCAGTTTTATAATAATGATGTCATATGAGTGTGACTATTAGGGTGACCCTTCATAGGCCACTAAGATATAGGTAATGGTAACAGTGTGATAGTCACTTGCCCGGCCACTTATGGGCCATATGATAAATCTTATGTAGACAAGGGGGGAGGGGATATTCAGCGGGTAAGCGGCGGTTTAGGGGTTAATACATTTATTATAGTTGCGGTGGGCTCCGGGAGCGGCAGTTTAGGGGTTAATATGTATAGAGTAGCTTGCGGTGGGCTCCGGGAGCGGCGGTTTAGGGGGTAATAACTTTATTTAGTTGCGGCGGTGTAGGGGGGGTCAGATTAGTGGTGTTTAGACTCGGGGTACATGTTAGGGTGTTAGGTGTAGACAGCTCCCATAGAAATCAATGGGATGTCTGTCAGCAGCGAACTTGTACTTTCGCTATGGTCAGACTCCCATTGATTCCTATGGGATCCGCCGCCTCCAGGGGTGGCGGATTGAAAACCAGGTACGCTGGGCCGTAAAAGTGCCGAGCGTACCTGCTAGTTTTTTGATAGCTAGCAAAAGTAGTGAGAATGTGCCGCACTTGTGTGCGGAACATCTGGAGTGACGTAAGAATCGATCTGTGTCGGACTGAGTCCGGCGGATCGAAGCTTACGTCACAAAATTCTACTTTTGCCGGTCTCGAGCCTTTGATAACTAAGGCGAATCAGCCTCGCCACAAATACGCTGCGGAATTCCAGCGTATTTGAGGTTGACGGCTTGATAACTACCCCCCATTATGTCTACATGTGTTTGCATCAGATCCTGTCTCGTTTTTCTGTTGTGGATAGTTTTTTCTTTGATGAGTATGCCCCTGATCACAGATTTGTGCGCTGCCCATACATACGTCGGGTTGTCTGTGGTATCTGTATTAATGTCCCAAAATTGAGTTAGATGTTGTAAAGTGGAAGAATATACGTGTGGGTTTTTATGTAAGGTTGAGTCATATGTCCAAGATCTAGTCCTATTAGGGTCAATCAGTCCATTCATGCTAAGTGTCACCACAGAGTGGTCTGACCAGACACAGGGGCAGATGCTGGAAGAGTGAAGTGTCGGCTGCAAGATTTGACTAGTGTATATGTAATCGAGTCGGGAGTATGTGTTATGGGCTGCCGAGTAAAAAGTAGTTTCAGTAGTGTTGCCGTTCAAGATGTACCATGAGTCTGTCAGCGAGTGTGAGCTAAGTGAAGCCTGAATATTTCTTACCATGCTGTCTCGTCTCGACTGCTTGTTCGTTCCCGTCTTTTGTACGCCTCATGGTGGTATGGGGATGTTAAAGTCGCCCACCAGAATTATTCTGATTTACGACCATTGTGTAATAAGCTGCAAGATGTTCGCAAAAAATATATGTTGTTGTTCATTGGGCGCATAGACACCACACAAGATAGTGTCTATGTTGTCTATCTGTCCCTTTAAAATTAAGTATCTACCGTCAACATCTGCAATAGTGGATTCATGTATATAATTAACCGAGGAGTGAATGAAAATCGAGACACCTCTCTGTTTCATCTTGGCAGTCGCATGGAAGTGTGTGGGGAATTTTTTAGCCCAGTAGTAAGGGAGTTGGGGTGTTACAAAGTGTGTCTCTTGTAGGAACAGTATATTGGCTTTGAGTGTGGAATATTGTTTAAAAGCTAATCTCCTTTTAACATCTGTGTTTAGGCCCTGTACGTTATGTGTGATAATAGTGAGTTCACGACCATTTATGTGTTGTTTGTGGGTTATCAGCTTACCTCGTCCCGGTGAGACCCCTTTAAGTATACCTCCCTTCTGTATTCCGTACCATTCTTGTGTAGGCTTCTTGTTAACCATCTTGATGGTCCCTAACTGTAATGACTTTCCCCACTCGGCATCTTTAAACATATGAAAAAACAGGTAACAACAGTACAACACATAATCACTCTGAGCCTCATAAAGTGGGCCTCTAACTTTCACATTTGCAAGAGAGGGTAAGGTGAGAAAATTAGAAAGAATAAAAAGAACAAGGGGAAACATAATAGGAAATCGCATAAGGTACAATGACAATAAGTCTTTTTAGGTTGTGGGGTGTCATGCTTCTCATTCTCACCTATTGTTACATCTCACTGGCCCTTTAAATCCTCAGCAACTGCCATAAATAGCAACAATCCTCACTTACTCCTTGCTTGGTATTGATTCATTCCGGACCAGTCCTGAGCTCCACCCTCTACCTGCAGTCTGTGCAGCAACCGCTCCCTGAGCCCTGTCTCATTCAAGCTGCTTCCCTGTGAAGTGAACTGCTCCGCTACCGGAACTCCGGCCTCTGTGACGTCACACGCCACTTTCTGCCGACATTCAGCTGCTATCTTACCGCTCTCAGCACTTACCTTACTTGCGGTTATACCGAAGTTCAGTCTCCAACTTTAGTTCTATCAGGTACCAACACTAAGGGGGTTCTTTTGCTTATACTGCTCACACTGTTCTTTTGCCGCAATCTTCTATGTGCACTAGTTATAGAGCTCATGTTACTTTACTAGTATCCATTACCCATTGCTTCCAATAAATCTGCTTAAGCTTTACTATCACTTTGGTTTGTGCACAAACATATATAATTTCATGGTTTAACGTTAACATTATATCATAACTGAGGTTAAAGCAACTAGTTACACTGCTGAATTGAATTTAACTTTATACTTCAGCAATAGTGCTTGCTGCTGCTTTGTTTATTTTTCCTTACTTTCTTCACATATTAACTGCTAGTTGTGTGTGTGCTAGGTTATCACATATTACTAAAGGGTAATATTAATGTGACACCCTGCCACACACTTAGCTACACCAATTATATATATATATTGTTTTATCAGTAGCTGTGGTCCACTCTAACATATGTCTCTTTTTCAGACATTACAGGGGGTGTCGTTTCAGCATCATCGAGTCGAATATGGATAAGTAAAAAGTCCTATGTCAAGGGAGTAGTTGTTATGATCAAAGTCTAGATCAAAGTTAACATGTGTCTCTTCAGTAGCAGAGTTGTACTTTCAGGAGAAGAAAAGCCAGTCTTAACTAACTCTGTTAGTTTTAAGCTTCTCAAGTTATGGTAGTAGTGCAGAATGTGTCCATTTAGAGCTAGTAATTCTATGTCTAGCTCCTCTCCCCTTTTTAATGTCTGTTACACAGACTGCTACGAGAGACCAATGTGTCCCTTAGTAAGTCCCAAAGAGGAGTTTTCAAATTTTTTGCTTCTTCTTAGTCGATTTAGACCATTGCGGTTTTGAGATCTGGTCTGCTGGTTTCGTTAGCCGCTGAAGGGGGGCAGAGAGTGGTATTGTTGGTGTTTCCAGGCCTAAAATTTGACAGATTTCTGGAATATCTGAAGGGTCTTTGAGGGTAATCGTTCTGGAGTCCTTGTTAATAAAGAGGGTGAAGGGGAAACTCCACTTGTATGAAATTTGATGTTTCCGTAATAGCTGTGTCAGCGGTCTTAGGGCTCCTCTGCGCTGGAGGGTTCTGACACTCAAGTCTTGATAGAACTGTATCACGTTCCCTTGGAACTTTAGTGTGGGATTTTTACGTGCTCCCTGTAGAATTTTGTCTTTATCCTGATATAGCGCCATTTTGATGATTATATCTCTGGGAGGCATACCTTCCTTGGGTTTGGGCTTGAGGGCTCTGTGTGCTCTTTCGATCCCCATATTGAAGTCTCCGGTCCCCGCCGTCACCTGATGAAATAGTTGCGCTATATAGGAGAGGAGGTCTTTATTAAGGATACTTTCTGGTACTCCTTTCAGTCTGATATTGTTCCTCCTGCTCCTATTTTCTAGATCTTCAAGTTTCTCGTGAATCTCGGTTAATTCCTGATGGTGGGAGGCTACTGACTGGGTTACATTAGTAATGTCTTCGGCTAGAGTGTCTGTGTGTTCCTCCAGCGTGTCCATCCGCCCTCCAAGCTCAGCAATGTCTGATTTGATTTCAGATAAGCTATTGGTCATTGCCGTATGCATATTATCTATTTTATTCCAGAGCTTTTCGAAATTTGCTGCTATGTCTTGTTTAGAGACTAGGCCTTTCAAATCTGCTTTGGTCACTGGGGTGGAATCTTCATTTGTGTCGGCATGTTCTATGTCTGACGTTTCTTGTTCCCTGTTTTAAAGTAAGCATTGACTGTGGATGATTTAGGTATTTTATCGCCCTTTATTAGTCTTCTGGCTGACATTATGAAGATGGTTATTATTGCGCCTTCTGTTGGTGAAATAATAGGGAGTCCGCAGACTCGTGGGTCAGTATCCCCAGTGGGTATGGGTATTAATGACTATTGCTAGGGTACTGGATGGGTGCCTGATAATGGTACACTATATAGCGCTGGTATTATAGATGTCTATTCTAGTCCCTCTATCTATATTGTCTGAGTGGCTGGTTTTGGCTAAGCTCAGGGGCAATTAGCCCAGCAGGGTCTTTGTTGTTTTTTAGGACGAGTCAG
Source organism: Bombina bombina (assembly GCF_027579735.1). Lineage (NCBI taxonomy): Eukaryota > Metazoa > Chordata > Amphibia > Anura > Bombinatoridae > Bombina > Bombina bombina. The sequence continues at coordinate 59,444,500 of NC_069499.1, read as the reverse complement.
CTGAGTGCTGTCCCTTTTCAGGTGGAGTGTGTCACTTTGAGCGGAACCCCTGCCTCTCTTATATATCTAGGGCAGTAATTTATTTTAAAATTTTAGCCCCTTCAACGGCTTTAATCTAATATGTGGCAGCCGTGTATTTTTATATTTAATAAGGAGGTTCCTTTACCTTCCGGCTGAGCTTCTCACTTCTCTCAGATCTCTTTGTTTACAAAAAAAGTCAAAGTTTACCTGGCGGGAAGTCCCGCTCTCTGATTGCCCCGATCGCCGGCGCCATCTTGGGAATTTGCCAGCTTGTACATGAGTGCGACGTAGTGGTGTTCCCTCTGACCTCCGCTGCTGTTCTTTCTCTCCGGTGGCTCTCACCCCTCCGCAGCAGTCGTATGTCCCCGCTGTTGTCCTCTGGCGGTGCAGTGCAAATTATTAGCTGCCTGATTTCCACTGATGCGTCCGCCGCCTCCGTGTTATTGTGAGGCTGTCTGGGTGCTTGCCGTTTGTGCCTCTGTTTTCTTTCTGGATCTTACTCGGAACAGCCAGCAACAACCAGGATGGGGTATAAGAAGTTCTCCCTATTCTTTGGCTGAGATTAGTTAATGGTTAGGACTTCATTAAGTACATTTGCTCGATGTGCTGAGCTGAGCTCTCTGATTAAGCGTCCATTACTCAGCTTTGTCAGGCCACGCCCCCCATTAACCTATATTTTAATGGGAAAACATCGGCGTGAGTTTATAATATTCAAAGCACTGCCCTCCATCTTAGCACACATTTTCAGCCATATTAGTCTTGCCAGCTTTTCAGTGGCAAGATTTTCCAGTCTGTGAAATACCCGTATATAGCATGTACAGTGAGACTAATACATATGCTGTATTTGAAGTGTTCCTACACAGAAGCAGTTTTTTGTTTAAGCAAACGCAGTTCAATTTCAGACTCCGCCCTCCCGTGGGGAAGATAACAGATGACTGGTGATGTGGCCGGACTTTTGCTTAAGCTGCAATAAGCTGCGATCCTTATTATTTCCTACGAGAGACACATCGCCACTCATCTGAACAAAGAGGATCGGCCCACTTTTTTTTAATATATCACTAGTCCCATAGACTGCGAGACTGGCAAGGCCAAAAAGGCAATTTTTTGTTGGTCCGACGAAGTATTAAAGGGACAGTATACTATAAAATTGTTTTTCCCTTAATGTGTTTCCAATTACCTTTTTTTTTACAAGCTGCAGAGTATAAATTTTATGAGATTTGCTTTTTTAAGGCTTATTTGTGTATATGAATTAGCTGATTTTGTGTTTTGAAGCCACAACCTAATAAAATGGGTTGAGCTTGTAGGTATAATCAGATCCCATTAATTTATCACATTGTGTACACATACCTGCTACTTTATCTTATATCTGTCCATAAACCAATCACCAATACTTGGAGAGAACAATGGAAAATTAACATTTTATCACCTTATCTCTTCTATAACCCACTGGGAGTGTAATTTCTTCTACTGGCTGTGTTAATACAGCTTGGCCTCGTGACCAAAAACGTTCAGGATGGGTGGTGATACCACAGGCTAAATAAACTAATTCAAAAGCCAATATAAGGGTAATGGAAATACTTAGAAACAATTTAATACACTCCAGCAGGTAAAGTGGATCATTAGGAACAAATTAAAGGGGAGAACATTTTTGAGTAAACTGTCCCTTTAATCATCAGGGCCCAGAGAGATATGCAAGATCCAGGAATGGGAAGGTTGCACTTTAGGATTGGGGGATCACATTTTGGATTTTTGCCCTGGGAGTCCAATTCTCTAGAAACTGCCCTGTCACAGAGTATACATATATGAGTCTGTGATTGGCTGATGGCTGTCACATGATACAGAGGACTGACAAATTGAAATACATTTTGAAATTTGTCATAAAAAAATCTAATGTGCTATCATATTATCTTTTTATTATGCACTTGATTATGCAATTCTACTGTATTTAAAAGTTCTTTAAAGTGAAGGTCAATTTTCATGTGAAAGTGCCCGGTTTTTAAAAAAACTATTAAAAACAGGGGCATTCTCATTCATGAAAATTGACATTGCACCATATTTTTAAAATATTTACCTTTTTCTTCTGAAACGCAGGGTCGCCGTTCTGAAAAGATGCCCCGCCTGCTTCTTGGTTTACTTACCCAGCAATGACGAAACTGCCTTCCTCCAATCACGGCGTTGCCTCAGGCAATGATTCCCCCAGGGGGGAAGCCGTCATTGGAGGATGCCGGAATCGTCATTGCTGATGTATGAAGAGGCTTGCGATGGGCTGGTGAAGCACTGGAGCGGCTTCAAGAAGAAAAGTATATTTTAAGAAAATGGGTGAAATGTCAATTTTCATGAATGAAAGTGCCCCTGTTTTAATAGTTTTTTTACTTTAAAGTGACATTAACACTTGTAATATAAAATGTCAGCTATCTGTAGTAAAACAACTGTGCAATATACTTTCATTTTTTATTTTGTCCAATAGAATTAGCCAATAGAATGAGAGCTGCTTAAATCTTATTGGCTGATTTGAACCGCCAATAGAATTTTAGCATCCCTAATTCCTATTGGCTGATTCAAATTTTTCAGCCAACAGGAATGCAAGGGACACCATCTTGGATCGCGTCCCTGGCATTGAAAATTTAGTGTACGGCGGTGACCATATGAAGAGGATGCTCTGCGCCAGATGTCTTCAGGATGGACCCGCTCCGCATCTCTGGGATCAAGATAGAAGAGGCTGCCTGGATGAAGACTTTTTGCCGCTTGGATCAGGACTTCGCCGCCGGGATGAAGATTGAAGAGGCCACCTGGATGAAGACTTCTCGCCGCCTGGATCAGGACTTCAACTCCGGGATGAAGATCGTTGAAGCGGGACTTCAATAACTGTAAGTGGATGATCAGGGGGCTAGTGTTAGGCTTTTTTAACTTTTTTTAGTGTTTTTTTTTTAGTTTAGGGTCTGGGCAGTAAAAGAGCTAAATGCCCTTTTCAGGGCAATGGGTAGCTTAGGTTTTTTAGATAGTTTTTTTTTTATTTTGTGGGTTTGGGGGGGGGGGGGTTGTAATGTTAGTAGGTATTTGTATTTTTTTTTCATAAACAGAGCTGATTTCTTTAGGGCATTGGTAGTTTATTCTAGATTAGGTTTTTTATTTTGGGGTGTTTTTTTATGGGTATTAGAATAGGAATATATATATATATTTTTATATTTTGTTTATTTTGTGTAATGTACACTTTTAGTGGGGTTTTTTTTAGCAAAAGAGCTGTTTAACTTTGGGCAATGTCCTACAAAAGGCCCTTTTAAGGCCCCCCCAAAAGGCTCTTTTAAGGGCCCTTTGTAGTTTGGGGGGTGGGGGTTTGTATAGTGTTAGGGGGTGTTTGTATTATTTTTTATAGCAAAAGAGCTGTGCCCTACAAAAGGCCCTTTTAAGGGCCCTTGTTAATTTATTCTAGATAAGGTTTTTTTTATTTTTTTTATTTTTTTAAAAAGGGTATTAGAATAGTAATAATCTTATTTTTTTGGATAATTTCATTTTTTTTTGTAATGGTAGTTTTTTTTTATTTTTTGTAATGTTAGGTTTTAGTGTAAGGCAGGTTAGGTTTTATTTCACAGGTACGTTTGTATTTATTTTAGCTAGGTAGTTAGTAAATAGTTAATAACTATTTACTAACTAGTCTACCTAGTTAAAATAAATACAAACTTACCTGTGAAATAAAAATAAAACCTAAGCTAGCTACAATGTAACTATTAGTTATAGTGTGGCTACCTTAGGTTTTATTTCACAGGTAAGTATTTAGTTTTAAATAGGAATTATTTAGTTAATAATTGTAACTTTAATTTAGATCTAATTTCATTATGTTAAACTTAGGGGGTGTTAGGGTTAGGATTAGGTTTAGGGTTAGGGTTACGTTAGGGTTAGGTTTAGGGGTTAATATAGTTTAATTTAGGTTGTTGCGATGGGGGGCTGGCAGTTTAGGGGTTAATAGGTTTATTTAGTTAATAATTGTAAGTTTAATTTAGCTCTATTTTAATTATGTTAGGGGGTGTTAGGGTTATGGTTAGGGTTACGTTAGGGTTAGGGTTAGGTTTAGGGGTTACTAGTTAGTGTTGCGGACTCTGTTGGCGCTCTACAAATAACCGATAATAATAATAGTTTAAATTAGTTTATTGCGATGTGGGGGGCTTTCGGTTTAGGGGTTAATAGTTACATTTATTATATTTCGTTGTGGGGGACTTGCAGTTTAGGGGTTATTAGGTTTAGTATAGTAGCGGCTGTGTAGGGCTTAATAACTTTAGTATAGTGGGAGCGATGTGGGCGGGCGGCAGATTAGGGGTTAATAATATTTAAGTAGTGTTTGCGATGCGAAAGGGTGGCGGTTTAGGGGTTAATAAATTTAGTATAGTGGTGAGGATGTCGGGGAGCGGCGGAATAGGGGTTAATAAATTTATTATAGTATTTGCGATGCGGGTGGGCCTCGGTTTAGTGGTTAATAGGTAGTTTATGAGTGTTAGTGTACTTTGTAGCAGTTTAGTTATGAGTTTTATGTTACAGTACAGTACACTACTGACTTTAGATTTAAGATGGCAGTACAGATCTTGTCGTTTTAGGCTGTAAAGCTCGCTTTTTAGCCTCACCCCAAAACTCGTAATACCGGAGCTCTGGGAATCCCATGAAAAAACTAAATTTTTACGAGTGCTGGAGTGACGATGAGTTACAGGCTAAAAGGCTTGTGGTACACCGATACCGACAAGATTCGCAATGGCTGCATTAGGGAAAATGACTCTGACTCATAACGCAGAAATTTGGCAGAAAATCTATTCATTTGAAATTCAAACTAAGTGCTTTTGCCTTGTATTTTTTTTTGTTTGTTTAAATATTTTTATTGAGGTTGTGCTTGTACAAAACAATAGTCAAGAATTCAGTAAAAAACACAATAGGTACAGTATAAGTTGATTTAGCCATTACAATCAGACCTATAAGATAAAGAAAATTGACATACTACAAAGTTTTCAAAATTTAGAAGGTTATTACATAGCTATACAGCAAGTAACTACTGAACTAAGGGAGTTGAACCTCATTTTATTTTAATATATAGAATGAATGCACCTCAAATGTTTCAACAGGACAGTCATGGACCGCTATATTACTTATAGGAGATGCTCTAATGAAAAACACGGCCACTCATGGACCTATGTAAGCTATATTACTTATAGGAGATGCTCTAATGAAAAACACGGCCACTCATGGACCTATGTAAGCTATATTACTTATAGGAGATGCTCTAATGAAAAACACGGTCACTCATGGACCTATGTAAGCTATATTACTTATAGGAGATGCTCTAATGAAAAACACGGTCACTCATGGACCTATGTAAGCTATATTACTTATAGGAGATGCTCTAATGAAAAACACGGTCACTCATGGACCTATGTAAGCTATATTACTTATAGGAGATGCTCTAAGGAAAAACACGGTCACTCATGGACCTATGTAAGCTATATTACTTATAGGAGATGCTCTAAGGAAAAACACGGTCAGTCATGGACCTATGTAAGCTATATTACTTATTGGAGATGCTCTAAGGAAAAACACGGTCACTCATGGACCTATGTAAGCTATATTACTTATAGGAGATGCTCTAAGGAAAAACACGGTCACTCTTGGACCTGGAGATAAAAGGAGTATGGCGTAGCAGGATTAATAACTTATGAAAAGTATAGGAAACATGAGGCTCTGGGATCTGTCATATTTGGGCCACCATGTTTTACTTGCAATAGGATTAAGCTAGATTCAAGCTAGATTTATAGGGGCTTTGTTTAAGGCTTCTATAAAGAGGATACCGTAGATACTCCGGCTTTGGGGCATAGGTTATGGTGATGCTTAAAGGGACACTAAACCCAGAAAAAAACTTCTGTTCAATCAAAATATTGATATATTTTGAATAGTTATGTAATTAGCATTGTTTGGCAAATTATTACCGTTTATTAGCAATCCGATATAGAAAATCAATTTATTTCCAAACCCACCGCTGGCTATTGTTTTCTAAACTCTAATCCTGAACGATAACCCAGGTTATCAAAATGGCGATTTTTTGACGCTATGCGCATGCGCAATATCCCGGCACATCACTCACAGCAGACAGGAAGACCCGCAGTATCTAAATCAGACATAGCTGATGAATACGCTACACATAGCAGGTAAGAGCTGAGCGCTGCGATGCGAGAATCAACCCTAACAATTACGAACATTAAATCTTTATAGCACAATATGAAAAATTATGACCCACACAAAATAACAAGGGCACTATTAAGGCAAGCTTCTCACCAATTCAGATTTTTCTTTGGATACTCTTTGTATCAGTATCCCTATTAAGTTTCTCCTGTGAGAAGTGGTGCTAGCATTAATTTACACACACATTAGCAAACAAATGGGATTGAGGATCCCTGAAAGAAAAATGCACTAATAGCACTCTATGCCCAGACTTGTTGGTAGGGGCAAAAAGAAAATTTAAAATTTAACTTTTATTATTTATTTAAAACATGGGTAAACACACACATTTAAAATTGTAGTCTAACCTTGGTAGCTGTATCTTGAGAGTACTATTATCAATCAGTCTGGCCTTTAAACCATTATTATTATCTAGTCTCTCAGTATGAATGGTACTATTGGTCTGGGTTGCTCTAAACCTTGGTAAGTGTGATTATGTTACTTCATTCACACCTTACCTGGAGAGTAAATTGATATGTTATCTGGTCTCTAGGGTGTCAATATAGTTGAGTGGATATATGTGCTTTTATTTAAATAATTCTGGCTGACGTCACTTGTTACCAAACATAATATAATATGCTTCCTGGACTATTGGACTGTAGAATATGCCAATGGCTGATTAATGGTATATTTCTGATTGTGATTCAATATTAATAAAGCTTATATCCAACCTAGGTTGTGGTTGCTTTATGGGGTATACGCTATTATCCTCTATATTCTGGGGTAATCATGCAGCTCTGTATTATGTGGTCACAACTGTCATTATTTTGTCATAGGCTCCTGTGATTTTAAATCACACGTACCATCAGCTGCTGAGTTTACTATACCCTCATTAGTGTGCACTAATAAATCCTGTATTTGTATTGCTTGAACCACTTAATCTTGTGTATTTATTATTCCTCCTACATTCAGTAGTTGCAGTTCTCGTATTGGCAGTATATATAGTTCTTGTATGTGATCGTGTGTTTTGCATATACGTTTTGTATTTGTTATCTTAACTTTGTTTTTGAGCCCCCTCAAGCACTTGCATTTAAATATCTTTTGCGCTCATTAGATATGCGCACCATTCATTTTCTTGTTTTGTGATAACTATCCATCTGGATTTATGAAATGTCTGATATGATCGATGCAATTCTATCTCTTTGTTTGGCAAATATGTTCTTTTCGGATTGACTCTTAATTAATTTCAATGTTAAGATAAAATGGTAAGCTGTAAATGTAGTTTGAACAGTATTATTAAGTAATCTGTTCTGGTATCCACAGAAGGACCGATACTGTTCTTACTCTTGTAACTGTGATTCTATATTAAGTTACAACGTATCATGCACTCAATTCATACACACCTCATTCGTTTTTCTTACATACTAAATTGTAAAATATATATACAGCTGTCTGTATTCCCATAGGCATATATATTAAAGTATTATTGAACTTGTTTCTTTTTTATTTTTACTGTTTGGTTTATATCAAGTGATTTCAGTCGAGTTTGTCACTCTTTATATCCACAGTTTGTCTATCTCTGTATAGAATTGAAGCTGCGAGCTATATGTTTATACTTTCTTTCTATAATTAAATCTTTAGCTCGCTTCAATTAGCTGTAACAAACTGTGCTGTATGTTATCGTAATCGTCAGCACATTGTTTATCAGGTTGAGTCTTTATGCTAGGCTCCTATATCCCCTCACAGTTCTCCACTATTTACCGGTATTATCGTCAACCATTTGTTAAATACTATTTTCTTAGTACACTTAGCTAGGTTAGAGTTTTTCTAAAAAACATAACAATTGAGGGACCCCATTGTCCCACACAACGGGTTGTGTGGGACAATGGGGTCCCTCAATTGTTATGTTTTTTAGAAAAACTCTAACCTAGCTAAGTGTACTAAGAAAATAGTATTTAACAAATGGTTGACGATAATACCGGTAAATAGTGGAGAACTGTGAGGGGATATAGGAGCCTAGCATAAAGACTCAACCTGATAAACAATGTGCTGACGATTACGATAACATACAGCACAGTTTGTTACAGCTAATTGAAGCGAGCTAAAGATTTAATTATAGAAAGAAAGTATAAACATATAGCTCGCAGCTTCAATTCTATACAGAGATAGACAAACTGTGGATATAAAGGGGCCCATTTATCAAAGGGCTTGCGGACCTGATCCGACACTGCGGATCAGGTCCGCAAGACCTCGCTAAATGCGGAGAGCAATACGCTCTCCACATTTAACATTGCACCAGCAGCTCACAAGAGCTGCTGGTGCAACGCCGCCCCCTGCTGACTCGCGGCCAATCGGCCGCCAGCAGGGAGCTGTCAATCAACCCGATCGTATTCGATCGGGTTGATTTCCGGCGGTTCCTGTCCGCCTGCTCAGAGCAGGCGGACAGGGTTATGAAGCAGCGGTCTTTAGACCGCTGCTTCATAACTTGTGTTTCTGGCGAGTCTGAAGACTCGCCAGAAACACGGCCCTTCAAGCTCCATACGGAGCTTGATAAATGGGCCTGAAAGAGTGACAAACTCGACTGAAATCACTTGATATAAACCAAACAGTAAAAATAAAAAAGAAACAAGTTCAATAATACTTTAATATATATGCCTATGGGAATACAGACAGCTGTATATATATTTTACAATTTAGTATGTAAGAAAAACGAATGAGGTGTGTATGAATTGAGTGCATGATACGTTGTAACTTAATATAGAATCACAGTTACAAGAGTAAGAACAGTATCGGTCCTTCTGTGGATACCAGAACAGATTACTTAATAATACTGTTCAAACTACATTTACAGCTTACCATTTTATCTTAACATTGAAATTAATTAAGAGTCAATCCGAAAAGAACATATTTGCCAAACAAAGAGATAGAATTGCATCGATCATATCAGACATTTCATAAATCCAGATGGATAGTTATCACAAAACAAGAAAATGAATGGTGCGCATATCTAATGAGCGCAAAAGATATTTAAATGCAAGTGCTTGAGGGGGCTCAAAAACAAAGTTAAGATAACAAATACAAAACGTATATGCAAAACACACGATCACATACAAGAACTATATATACTGCCAATACGAGAACTGCAACTACTGAATGTAGGAGGAATAATAAATACACAAGATTAAGTGGTTCAAGCAATACAAATACAGGATTTATTAGTGCACACTAATGAGGGTATAGTAAACTCAGCAGCTGATGGTACGTGTGATTTAAAATCACAGGAGCCTATGACAAAATAATGACAGTTGTGACCACATAATACAGAGCTGCATGATTACCCCAGAATATAGAGGATAATAGCGTATACCCCATAAAGCAACCACAACCTAGGTTGGATATAAGCTTTATTAATATTGAATCACAATCAGAAATATACCATTAATCAGCCATTGGCATATTCTACAGTCCAATAGTCCAGGAAGCATATTATATTATGTTTGGTAACAAGTGACGTCAGCCAGAATTATTTAAATAAAAGCACATATATCCACTCAACTATATTGACACCCTAGAGACCAGATAACATATCAATTTACTCTCCAGGTAAGGTGTGAATGAAGTAACATAATCACACTTACCAAGGTTCAGAGCAACCCAGACCAATAGTACCATTCATACTGAGAGACTAGATAAGAATAATAATGGTTTAAAGGCCAGACTGATTGATAATAGTACTCTCAAGATACAGCTACCAAGGTTAGACTACAATTTTAAATGTGTGTGTTTACCCATGTTTTAAATAAATAATAAAAGTTAAATTTTAAATTTTCTTTTTGCCCCTACCAACAAGTCTGGGCATAGAGTGCTATTAGTGCATTTTTCTTTCAGGGATCCTCAATCCCATTTGTTTGCTAATGAAAAATTATGAATTAAACACATATTAATTTCATTAGAATAGATATATTATATATCTTAATTTTAAACTTAGCACTTTGTGGATATTATGACGATGGAACCAAATACTATTGTTATGGACACTTTTTATGTGCAAATATGCTTGCCATCATATATCTCTTTATCATATACCACACTCCTGCATACAAAAATAAGTTTCTAAATTTAGAAAACAAAGTATGGTTAAGTCAACGGATCGCAATGCGCATGGTGACTACATTGTCACATAATGATATGCACGAAATAGGAAATTGGGTTTGGTCGTGCACGGCCCATATTAGAGGGTTGGCTATAATGACGTCATCTGCAAAAAAATGTATTTAATTTTATAGCGTTTCTAAAGTTCATTGGACTGTAAAATTAGGTTGTTGAATAAATGTACACCTTATTGATTGGAAATTGATTTTCAGGTTGTGGCCAAAAACGGAAAGTTTTGGAATCCTTTAAGTGCGACTAGGTTATAAGGAGTCACTCAAGGTTACAGGAGCTATTATAGTTAGCTATGCATCGGAATATATAGGCTCATATCCTAATGTGATTGTGGCATCAGCAGCATACAAGATTCCTAATGTACCCTACCTAGAATCACAGATGGCCTGTATATGCGCTCAACATGGCTTAGTTTTCTAAAATCTATGTAACTGTAGTTCTCAGCATGCCATACTGCCTTGGCCGCTGGCAGTGCGGGAGAATGCCAAGTTAATCTAGAGCCCTAATTAGGGCTCCCAATAACTATATTAAAACAGTCAGACAAATCAAAGCAACGGGGTTCCCTCTAGTGTACCTTGGTGTAACAAGGGTATGCCTTTAAGTGTAGTTATATGACATTATTTCAGTTATTTTCGCAACCTGAATCCTTCAAACCATAAAGCATAGCTTAAATTCTGAACTATCTTAGTTATGGATTAAATTAGCTGTCTGTATATATGTAACCCCATTTAATGCCAAACAAAAAGTGTCTTAAAAAGTGCAGAATCACAATATGGGCAATCTTAGAGCTAGATACTATTTATATGCCTCAGTCTTCGTACTTAAACCTTGGTATTAGGTATATATAGGAGAGAAATTTGTTAGACAGAACAACGGTTAACCCCATTAATTTGTGTTTTAGAACAGAAGCCCAATACAACAGGTAAAGCAAGGGAAAACAATACAACAAAATTCACACAACTCGGATATATGCAGTAAAGTCATGTATAAAACTTAGGGTCAAAATATAGGATAAGTTAAAGCTGTACAGTAATAGGAATACGTTACGTATTTCAACTTGGAAACATCAGTTTATTGTAGACTGGTATAACATATTGGAGACTATCCAGCCTCATCTAGTTGGCTAGATGGCTCTTGTGGTAAGTAAGTCCTCCGTCTTTGAAATGTAAGAAGGGCTCCCCATCTCGAACAGTCCAAAGCCAGTGCCCTCAGCATGAAGGGTTATGAAAGTATCCTGCTGTCTACAGTCTTTCGAGACCGGGTGCCAAAGGAGCCAAGTTTTACCTGGTTTCCTTGTGCCAAAGCTCAGGCTTACCAACGTGTTAGGCAAGCTAGCTGCCCTCCTCTCTGGCTCAGTGGGGTCTGTAGAAAGGTGTGGTGACGCGGCTAGCTCAAGAGCCGGGTAGCGTGGAGTAGGAGGATATACTGACAGTACCTGCGGTTCCAGGGTAAGTGTGTCCATGCCTGTCGGATGGTATTGCTCAGTGGGCTCCAGGAAGAAAGCAGCATGGTGAGCCGTAACTGCAAAAAGTAGCGAGCTGAGATCTCTCTGTAGCTGTACATAGAATTGTGAGGTCACGCACGTTAGTTTGCGCTCCCATGCGTCTACTGCTTCCATAGCCTCCATGTTGTGCCCTGTTAGGCTTCTCTCATCCAACACTAGCATCGGTTGCGACGTGAGGTTCATTGTGAGTAGTTCCCAGAAAGTACACAGTCCCAGAGCGGGTTAGGCCTGCTGACCCCGGGCATCCGGGGGGGTGGGGTGATGTTAGCGTTTTTTCTAGGCCGCCATAGGAGATACGTTCTTCACAATGAATATGAGGTTTGTATTAGAAGTAAAAAAAGGCTCCATTTGATATCATTCAATTCAGCTGATCTCCCTCTAATAGGATATGCCTTCTTAGCAAGGAAAAGATAATTATAAAGTATGAGATCCAGCAAATAAACCCAAGTTTATGCAGAGCTTCTCTTTTTGCGACTTGTTATGGCGGCTGCAGGACACGCCCCCCCTTGCCTTGTATTTTTATTATGCATTTGTTGATTATGCAATTCTACTGTGTTTAATGGTCTTAGGTTGTTTACTGACCCTTTAACCCCTTCATGCCACTAGGACGTTCCATGCCGTCAAAACATCGGTGGGCTTTAACGCCGAAGGACAGCATGGAACATTTTACCTTATAAGGCGTCCTGCAGCCTCATCCTTTTGACGAACTCAAGATCGGACTGGGGGAGTGCCTAACAACATATGCAGACCCCCATGATCTGATCCCGGCCTTGAAATTATGTGATCATATCAACTATCGCTTGATTTAATTTTAGCAGCAAGTGTTTACATCGCAAGGGGTTAATTAATTATTATTATTATACTTTATTTATAAAGCACCGCTGTCCATGGAGGGGCAAAGTTTCCCAAACCTCAAAATGCCTATAAATACACCCCTCACCACACCCACAATTCAGTTTAACGAATAGCCAAGCAGTGGGGTGATAAAGAAAGGAGTAAAAAGCATCAACAAAGGAATTTGGAAATAATTGTGCAAAAAATCATAACCACCTTAAAAAGGGTGGGCCTCATGGACTCTTGCCAATATGAAAGAAATTAATTTATCAGGTAAGTTCTTATATAAGTTATGTTTTCTTTCATGTAATTGGCAAGAGTCCATGAGCTAGTGATGTATGGGATATCAATTCCCAAGATGTGGAACACGCAAGAGTCACTATAGAGTGAGGGATAAAATAAAAAACAGCCATTTTCCGCTGAAAAAATAATCCACAACCCAAAATATAAGTTTATTCTTTTAATGACAAGAAAAACTTAAAACATCAGCAGAAGAATCAAACTGAAACAGCTGCCTGAAGAACTTTTCTACCAAAAACTGCTTCTGAAGAAGCAAATACATCAAAAGGTAGAATTTATTGAATGTATGCAAAGAGGACCAAGTTGCCGCTTTACAAATCTAATCAACTGAAGCTTCATTCTTAAAAGCCCACGAAGTGGAGACTGATCTAGTAGAATGAGCTGTAATTCTCTGAGGCGGGGTCTTACCCGACTCCAAATAAGCTTGATTAATCAAAAGCTTTAACCAAGAAGCCAAGGAAATAGCAGAAGCCTTCTGACCTTTCCTAGGACCATAAAATATAACAAATAGACTAGAAGTCTTCCTGAAATCTTTGGTAGCTTCAACATAATATTTCAAAGCTCTTACCACATCCAAAGAATGTAAGGAACTTTCCAAAGAATTCTTAGGATTAGGACACAAGGAAGGAACAACAATTTCTCGACTAATTTTGTTAGAATTCACAACCTTAGGTAAAAATTGAAATTAAGTCTGCAAAACCGCCTTATCCTGATGAAAAATCAGAAAAGGAGATTCACAAGAAAGAGCAGATAGCTCAGAAACTTTTCTAGCAGAAGAGATGGCCAAAAGAAACAACACTTTCCAAGAAAGTAGTTTAATGTCCAAAGAATGCATGGGCTCAAATGGAGGAGCCTGTAACGCCTTCAAAACCAAATTAAGACTCCAAGGAGGAGAAATTGATTTAATGACAGGCTTAATACGAACTAAAGCCTGTACAAAACAGTAAATATCAGGAAGTTTAGCAATCTTTCTGTGAAATAAAACAGAAAGAGCAGAGATTTGTCCCTTCAAGGAACTTGCAGACAAACCTTTATCCAAACCATCCTGAAGAAACTGTAAAATTCTAGGAATTCTAAAAGAATTTATGAGAAGAACACCATGAAATGTACGTCTTCCAAACTTGATAATAAATCTTTCTCGAGACAGATTTACGAGCTTGTAACAGTATTAATCACTGAGTCAGAGAAACCTCTATGACTTAGCGCTAAGCGTTCAATTTCCATACCTTCAAATTTAATGATTTGAGATCCTGATGGAAAAACGGACCTTGAGACAGTAGGTGTCAGGCTACAAATATAAAGTTAACGATGGAACACAATTCACAGATCTTAATTTATTAATAATTGTTTTGTTTCACTATTGTAAAGGAATAGTGATATTCTCACCTAATAGTGATAGTTTAGTTGTTTATTTTGCCACACCCCAGATTATGCAGTTAGGGTTAAACAAATTTGAATAGGATTTGTAGAAATTGCTCTCAATATTAAGTTAGCTTTAGTTCTTAAGTTGCAGGTGTAGTAATGGTTCTATTAACTCTCAGAGTCTTATGCAGTGTAACACATAAATAGTTAACTAGTAACCAGGTTCTGTTAACAGTTATACATATGCTCATGCAGTATTGCTATTTTATTTGCAGAGATTACTTGTACCTTGTCTTGTGTTGCACTTGTAGTGTGGCAGAGCTGTAATGAATGCACAGCCTGTTCTGTGGAAGTTCCAGTTTCACTGTGGAAGCTGTGTTGTTTATTAATCTGCAGTCAGGATGTATCAATAAGGGTTAAAGCCAGATTTTAAGTGACAAGTTCTGTGGTAACTCTCCTTTAAATACAAACTACACAGTGAAAGTTCTCCAAGTAACAAAGCATTAGAACACATAGAATAATACTTGCAGTTTGGTTCAGGCAGTTCATTCAATTGATTGCATGTCAGCTCCTAAGTTAATGAACACTGCAGTTGTTTGGATGAATTCCAGTTAAAGTTGAACAAAGTATCAAAAAGTTCCTGTGAGGAAAAAAGTTCAGAAAACAAGTTATTCAAAGTAGATAGGCTCAGGTAAATAGGGTAGCCTTGTACTCCAAATTACTAAGCAAAGAGAATTGATTTGGGGTGGTTTTTAAAGGCAAGCTGCAAGTTGTTGCTTGAAGGATTCCGCTGGGTCCTAGAAGGAGCTAGGTTCCTGACATGACCCCCCACTCAGGGCAACGGTCCCACAGTTGCCGGTCTGAGACGATTTGGATTTCTGCGATGAAAGAGAGTGACCAGCCGTTGAGCTCTAAGATTGGTTGCAGGTTCCCATGTGTCGTCATCAGCTGAATAATTTTTCCAGCGTACCAGATATTGTAATTCACCTCTATGGAACCTGGAATCCAGCAGGGAATGCACTTCATATTCGTCTGGATCCAGTGCCTGAGGAGGTGGTGAAAGAATGAGTTGAGAGTGACGAGTGGCTCTGTATGGTTTCAATAGTGACACATGAAATGTGGGGTGGACCTTAATACTATCAGGTAATTTAAGAGTCATTGCGTTTTCATTGACAATTCTAACTATAGGGAATGGTCCTATGAACAGACCTGAGAGTTTCTTACTCGGTATCTGTAATTTCATGTTTTTGGTGGATAGCCAAACGAGATCACCTATGGCGTATATAGGTGGTGGTCTTCTCTTGAGGTCGTAATAATGCTTTTGAGTGAGCTGAGCATTTTTTATGTTCTCCTCAATAAAGCGGAAATTGTCTTGTAAGGAATCATGTAGATCATCGATTAATGGTGAATTTAAGGTGTCTGTTGCAATGAAAGATATTGTTGGATGGTAGACATAATTTGCATAAAATGGTGTAGATTTTGTAGATGAGTTTACAGCATTGTTATAGGCAAATTCAGCCATGGAGAGGAAGTTCATCCAATGTTCTTGATGGTATGAACAATAGCACCGAAGATATTGTTCCAGCCATTGATTCAGTCTCTCTGATTGACCATTGGTCTGAGGGTGAAATGATGTTGAAACGATGATCGATCTGTGTTAAGTCACAAAGTTTTGTCCAGAAATGTGAGGTGAATTGTGTTCCTCTATCGGTGGTTATTATCTTTGGTAACCCATGTAGCTTGAGTATGTTATCTATGAATAAATGTGCTGTCTCAGAGGATGTGGGTACTTTGTGATACGGCACAAAATGGGCCATCTTAGTAAATATATCTATGACCACTAGGATTGTTGTCTGTTTATTTGATTCAGGTAAATCCACTATGAAATCCATCGATAGATGGTACCAGGGTCTCTTCGGTACTGGTAATGGAGTTAATAATCCATACGGAGCTCTTCTCTCGGATTTCGAAGTGGCACAAATGGCACAAGTTAAGATATAGTCTCGGATGGATTCTTTCATTTTTGGCCACCAACAATCCCGTGAAAGCTGTTCCAAGGTTCGGTAAATTCCTGGGTGTCCGGCTAATGGAGAGTCATGGTATAACTTGAGCAAATTTATTCGCAATGCTTTGGGAATGTATAATTTCCCTTCATGGTAGTACAGGTCATCAATCTTATGTACAGAAGAGTGAGGTAGCTCCGGCTCCTTGAGACAATGATGTTTGATTTTGGTTATCACATTGGTCGTTAGACCTACAAAACATTCGGTAGGTAAGATAGTGGTATTTTGGGTTGTAGTTTTAGGTTTCTCAGGTAGGCGAGACAGAGCATCTGCTTTACCATTCCTGGAGGCAGGTCTATATACAATATTGAAGTTGAAGCGCGAGAAGAATAAACTCCAACGGACCTGTCTTGCTGAAAGAGTTTTGTTGTTTTCTAATTAAAGGAGAAGAATAAACTCCAACGGACCTGTCTTGCTGAAAGAGTTTTGTTGTTTTCTAATTAAAGTAGGTTCCTGTGATCAGTGAAAATGGTAATAGGAAACTTGGTACCTTCGAGAAGATGCCTCCAGTGTTCCAGTGATCTTTTTATTGCGAGGAGTTCTTTATCTCAAGAACTTGATGGTATGAACAATAGCACCGAAGATATTGTTCCAGCCATTGATTCAGTCTCTCTGATTGACCATTGGCCATTGGTCTGAGGGTGAAATGATGTCGAGAAACGATGATCGATCTGTGTTAAGTCACAAAGTTTTGTCCAGAAATGTGAGGTGAATTGTGTTCCTCTATCGGTGGTTATTATCTTTGGTAACCCATGTAGCTTGAGTATGTTATCTATGAATAAATGTGCTGTCTCAGAGGATGTGGGTACTTTGTGATACGGCACAAAATGGGCCATCTTAGTAAATATATCTATAACCACTAGGATTGTTGTCTGTTTATTTGATTCAGGTAAATCCACTATGAAATCCATCGATAGATGGTACCAGGGTCTCTTCGGTACTGGTAATGGAGTTAATAATCCATACGGAGCTCTTCTCTCGGATTTCGAAGTGGCACAAATGGCACAAGTTAAGATATAGTCTCGGATGGATTCTTTCATTTTTGGCCACCAACAATCCCGTGAAAGCTGTTCCAAGGTTCGGTAAATTCCTGGGTGTCCGGCTAATGGAGAGTCATGGTATAACTTGAGCAAATTTATTCGCAATGCTTTGGGAATGTATAATTTCCCTTCATGGTAGTACAGGTCATCAATCTTATGTACAGAAGAGTGAGGTAGCTCCGGCTCCTTGAGACAATGATGTTTGATTTTGGTTATTACATTGGTGGTTAGACCTACAAAACATTCGGTAGGTAAGATAGTGGTATTTTGGGTTGTAGTTTTAGGTTTCTCAGGTAGGCGAGACAGAGCATCTGCTTTACCATTCCTGGAGGCAGGTCTATATACAATATTGAAGTTGAAGCGCGAGAAGAATAAACTCCAATGGACCTGTCTTGCTGAAAGAGTTTTGTTGTTTTCTAAATAAAGTAGGTTCCTGTGATCAGTGAAAATGGTAATAGGAAACTTGGTACCTTCGAGAAGATGCCTCCAGTGTTCCAGTGATCTTTTTATTGCGAGGAGTTCTTTATCTCCTATGGAATAATTTCTTTCAGCTGTTGACATCATCTGTGAGAAGTAAGAAACTGGATGGATGGGATCGTTTGGTGTTTCCTGTTGAGAGAGAACTGAGCCTAAGGCAAAATCAGAGGAATCAACTTCCAACACATAGTGGTGTTCGGGGTTCGGAAATCTTAGAATGGGTGCTGATGTAAAACTATCCTTTAAATATTCAAAAGCTGAATTAGCGTCTGGATCCCAGTTATAAGATGAGTTAATGCTGGTTAATTTCGTCAGTGGTTTTGCTATCTTGGAAAAGTTTCTAATGAATTTCCTATAGTAGTTTGCAAAACCTAGGAATTTTTGGAGTTCCTTTCTGGACTTGGGTATTAACCAATTTTTGACAGCGTCTACTTTTTGTTTTTGCATAGTGATACCTGTTGGTGAGATATCATATCCAAGGAATGACACATGCTTGGTATGGAATATGCATTTCTCCAACTTAGCATACAGTTTATGCTCTCGGAGCCTAGACAGTACCCATCGCACGTGTGTTTTGTGTTCTGTTTCATTTTTAGAATAAATCAAAATATCGTCTAGGTATATCACAAGACAGATGTCTAAGAGATCTCTGAACACATCGTTTATGAAGTGTTGAAAGGTGGCGGGTGCGTTGCACAGTCCAAACGGCATGACAAGGTACTCATAAAGGCCATACCTTGTCCTGAATGCGGTCAACCATTCGTGTCCTTCTTTTATCCTCACTAAGTTATAGGCTCCCCTTAAATCGAGTTTCGTGTATATAGTTGCCTCAGATAACCTTTCGATTAGTTCTGGGATTAATGGGAGTGGGTAACGATTTTTTATTGTGCGTTTGTTAAGTTCTCTGTAATCGATTATGGGACGTAATGATGAATCCTTATTCCGCACAAAAAAAATTCCGGCACCTGCTGGTGATGTTGATGCTCTGATAAATCCTTTCCGTAAATTTTCTTTGAGATACTCCTTTAAATGATCCAATTCTGGCTTGCAGAGAGGGTACAAGTGTCCATAAGGGATGGAAGAACCAGGTTGAAGTTGTATTGGACAATCGTATGCACGATGAGGAGGCAAGTTCTCAGCTTCTACTTTACTGAATACATCCTTGAAATCTGCATAAGGTGAAGGAATTTGCAACTCAAGTTGTTCTGTAGGTATTTCGGTCTGAAGTAGAACATGTTTGTTGAAACATGTTGTTTTACAATAGACTGAATCAAATTTTATGGAAGATAGTGACCAGTGGATAACTGGATTATGTAATTTGAGCCAACTAATACCCAAAACCACTGGGAAATGTGGTGACGAGACAACATCAAATGAGAGGTGTTCTGTGTGTCCTGCTGTAGTAACTGTTAACGGTGTGGTATGGTGTGTGATAGGGCCAGTTTTAGGTTCTGAACCGTCAATCATATGAAAAGAAAATGGAGTATGCTTTTTTATAAGGGGTATTTTATTTTGCTTTACAACATTATAATCAATAAAGCAGCCATAAGCTCCCGAGTCTATGATGGCTTCAGTAGTCAGCTGATCTTGGTCCCACTGTATGGAGAGAGTTAACATGCAAAAAGTTTTAGTTTTAGTGGTGTTTAATAAAGAACTTATAACTTTGAACTTACATTTCTTGTTTTTCTGTAAAATGGGACACTCCTGGACTGAATGTGTAGGATTGGCGCAATACATGCACAGATTATTACTCTTCCTGCGGTATCTTTCTTCTGTTGTTAAAGGACCACGGGCTATTCCGATCTCCATGGGAACAGCTGTTTGTTTACTATGTTGGGTTGGTTGAGGTAGGGACTAGATAGAAGGTTTTGGTCGGACATCTGCAGAAAACCTTTCTGCCTTCCTTTCTCGCAGTCTGTGATCCAATTGTTTTGCAGCATTCATCATTCCTTCTAGGGTTTTTGGGAGTTCTATCATGGCGATTTCATCTTTCAAGCTCTCCGAGAGGCCTAAACGGAACTGGTTTCGAAGTGCAATCTGACTCCATTCCGAATCAGCTGCGTATAATTTGAATTCCGTGATGTACTCCTCCACGGGTCTCTTGGCTTGCTTAAGGTTCCTCATGGAGGCTTCAGCGGACATTTGTACATCAGTGTTGTGAAAAAGATAATCCATACATGTGAAAAAATCAGAAAGGGATCCTAGCACTGGGTCATTATGTTCGCACAGATTGTCAGCCCAGATTCTTGGCTCACCCCTCAGGAATGAAAAAGTACTGAATACCTTGATCCTCTCTGTGGGATAACTGCGAGGTCGTAGATTATAAAGTAAATGACATGAATTCTTAAACTGCCTATACTGCTTCCTGTTTCCAGAAAAGAGCTCTGGTAGTGAAACTGAAGGTGCAGTATGAGTAGTAAGTGAGTCTCTTATAATTCCCCTTAAAGACTGATTTTCAATTTGTAAATCATGAACCACCTGAGCAAGCTGATCAACCTTTTGGGAGAGGTTGTAAACTATCTGTGGTAGATCTGGTGGCTCCATTTTTATGGCTTAGTAATATGTCAGGCTACAAATATAAAAGTTACAAATATACAAAGTTAACGATGGAACACAATTCACAGATCTTAATTTATTAATAATTGTTTTGTTTCACTATTGTAAAGGAATAGTGATATTCTCACCTAATAGTGATAGTTTAGTTGTTTATTTTGCCACACCCCAGATTATGCAGTTAGGGTTAAGCAAACTTGAATAGGATTTGTGGAAATTGCTCTCAATATTAAGTTAGCTTTAGTTCTTAAGTTGCAGGTGTAGTAATGGTTCTATTAACTCTCAGAGTCTTATGCAGTGTAACACATAAATAGTTAACTAGTAACCAGGTTCTGTTAACAGTTATACATATGCTCATGCAGTATTGCTATTTTATTTGCAGAGATTACTTGTACCTTGTCTTGTGTTGCACTTGTAGTGTGGCAGAGCTGTAATGAATGCACAGCCTGTTCTGTGGAAGTTCCAGTTTCACTGTGGAAGCTGTGTTGTTTATTAATCTGCAGTCAGGATGTATCAATAAGGGTTAAAGCCAGATTTTCAGTGACAAGTTCTGTGGTAACTCTCCTTTAAATACAAACTACACAGTGAAAGTTCTCCAAGTAACAAAGCATTAGAACACATAGAATAATACTTGCAGTTTGGTTCAGGCAGTTCATTCAATTGATTGCATGTCAGCTCCTAAGTTAATGAACACTGCAGTTGTTTGGATGAATTCCAGTTAAAGTTGAACAAAGTATCAAAAAGTTCCTGTGAGGAAAAAAGTTCAGAAAACAAGTTATTCAAAGTAGATAGGCTCAGGTAAATAGGGTAGCCTTGTACTCCAAATTACTAAGCAAAGAGAATTGATTTGGGGTGGTTTTTAAAGGCAAGCTGCAAGTTGTTGCTTGAAGGATTCCGCTGGGTCCTAGAAGGAGCTAGGTTCCTGACAGTAGGTCCGGCCTTAACGGAAGTGGCAAAGGTTGGCAACTGGACATCCGAACAAGATCCACATACCAAAACCTGTGTGGCCATGCTGGAGCCACCAGCAACACAAACGATTGTTCATGATGATTTTGGAGATCACTCTTGGAAGAAGAACTAGAGGCGGGAAAATGTAAGCAGGATGATAACACCAAGGAAGTGTCAGCGCATCCACTGCTTCCGCCTGAACATCCCTGGACCTGGACAGGTATCTGGGAAATTTCTTGTTTAGATGAGAGGCCATCAGATCTATCTCTGGAAGACCTCACATCTGAACAATCTGAGAAAACACATCTGGATGGAGGGACCACTCCCCTGGATGTAAAGTCTGACGGCTGAGATAATCCGCCTCACAATTGTCTACACCTGGGATATGCACTGCAGAGATTAGAAAGGAGCTGGATTCCGCCCAAGCAAGTATCCGAGATACTTCTTTCATAGCTTGGGGACTGTGAGTCCCACCCTGATGATTGACATATGCCACAGTTGTGATATTGTCTGTCTGAAAGCAAATGAACGGTTAACTCTTCAACAGAGGCCAAAACTGAAGAGCTCTGAGAATTGCACAGAGTTCTAAAATATTGATTGGTAATCTCGCCTCTTGAGATTTCCAAACCCCTTGCGCTGTCAGAGATCCCCAAACAGCTCCCCGATCTGAAAGACTTGCATCTGTAGTGATCACAGTCGAGGTTGGCCGGACAAAGGGAGCCCCTTGAACTAAACGCTGGTGATTTAACCACCACGTCAGAGAGTGTCGAACATTGGGATTTAAGGATATTAATTGTGATATATTTGTATAATCCCTGCACCATTGATTCAGCATACAAAGCTGGAGAGGTCTCATGTGAAAACGAGCAAAAGGAATTGCGTCGGATGCTGCAGTCATGAGGCCTAAAACTTCCATGCACATAGCCACTGAAGGGAATGACTGAGACTGAAGGTGCCGACAGGCTGCAACCAATTTCAAACGTCTCTTGTCTGTTAGAGACAGAGTCATGGACACTGAATCTATCTGGAAACCTAAAAAGGTGACCCTTGTCTGAGGAAACAAAAAACTTTTTGGTAAATTGATCCTCCAACCATGTCTTTGAAGAAACAACACTAGTTGATTCGTGTGAGATTCTGCAGAACGTAAAGACTGAGCTAGTACCAAGATATCGTCCAAATAAGGAAACACCACAATACCCTGCTCTCTGATTACAGAAAGTAGGGCACCTAGAACCTTTGAAAAGATTCTTGGAGCTGTTGCTAGGCCAAATGGAAGAGCAACACATTGGTAATGCTTGTCTAGAAAAAAGAATCTCAGGAACTGATAATGTTCTGGATGAATCGGAATATGAAGGTATGCATTCTGCAAGTCTATTGTAGACATATAATGTCCTTGCTGAACAAAAGGCAGAATAGTCCTTATAGTAATGGTACTTTTACATAACGATTCAAAATTTTCAGATCCAGAACTGGTCTGAATGAATTTTCCTTCTTTGGGACAATGAATAGATTTGAATAAAACCCCAGACCTTGTTCCTGAAAAGGAACTGGCATGATTACTCCTGAAGACTCCTGGTCTGAAACACACTTCAGGAAAGCCTGAGCTTTTACTGGATTTGCTGGGATACGTGAGAGAAAAAAATCTTCTCACAGGAGGTCTTACTCTGAATCCTATTCGATACCCTTGAGAGACAATGCTCTGAATCCATTGATTTTGGACAGAATTTATCCAAATATCCTTGAAAAACCCTAATCTGCCCCCTACCACGCTGGAATGAGGGCCGCACCTTCATGCGGACTTAGAGGCTGACTTTGTTTTTTTAAAAGGCTTGGATTTATTCCAATTTGAGGAAGACTTCCAATTGAAAACAGATTCCTTGAGGGAAGGATTAGATTTTTGTTCCCTATTTTGACGAAAGGAACGAAAACGGTTAGAAGCCTTAGATTTACCCTTAGGTTTTTCATCCCGAGGCAGAAAAACTCCCTTTCCCCCAGTAACAGTTGAAATAATAGAATCCAACTGAGAACCAAAAAATTATTACCTTGGAAAGAAAGAGATAATAATCTAGACTTAGATGTCCTATCAGCATTTCACGATTTAAGCCACAAAGCTCTTCTAGCTAAAATAGCTAAAGACATAGATCTAATATCAATTTTGATAATATCAAAAATGGCATCACAAATAAAATGATTAGCATGTTGCAGTAAGCGAACAATGCTAGATATGTCAGAATCCAATTCTTGTTGCGCTAAATTCTACAACCAAAAAGTTGATGCAGCTGCAACATCAGCCAAAGAAATTGCAGGCCTAAGAAGATGACCTGAATATAAATAGACTTTCCTTAGACAAGATTCAATTTCCCTATCTAAAGGGTCTTTAAAAGAAGTACTATCTTCCATAGGAATAGTGGTACGTTTAGCAAGAGTAGAAATAGCCCCATCAACTTTGGGGATCTTTTCCCAAAACTCTATAGAAATTGCTGGTAAAGGATACAATTTTTTAAACCTTGAAGAAGGAATAAAAGGAGTACCTGATTTATTCCATTCTTTAGAAATCATATCAGAAATAGCATCAGGAATAGGAAAAACCTCTGGAGTAACCACAGGAGGTTTAAAAACAGCATTTAAATGTTTACTAGTCTTAACGTCAAGAGGACTGGCTTCCTCAATATCCAAAGTA
Organism: Bombina bombina; assembly: GCF_027579735.1. Taxonomy (NCBI): domain Eukaryota; kingdom Metazoa; phylum Chordata; class Amphibia; order Anura; family Bombinatoridae; genus Bombina; species Bombina bombina. The sequence continues at coordinate 59,420,365 of NC_069499.1, read as the reverse complement.
ATTAACACTTCTTTTAAACAAGAACGAATATACTCTATTTTAAATAAATAAGTAGATTTGTCAGTGTCAATATCTGAGGAAGGATCTTCTGAATCAGATAGATCCTCATCAGAGGAGGATAAATCATTATGTTGTCGGTCATTTGAAATTTCATCAAATTTATGAGAAGTTTTAAAAGACCTTTTACGTTTATTAGAAAGCGGAAATGCAGACAAAGCCTTCTTAATAGAATCAGTAACAAATTCTTTAAAATTCATAGGTATAGCATGTACATTAGAAGTTGAAGGAACTGCAACTGGCAATGTACTATTACTGATGGATACATTCTCTGCATGTAAAAGTTTATCATGACAACTATTACAAATGACATTCGGAGATATAATTTCCACAATCTTACAACAAATGCACTTAGCTTTGGTAGAACCGATGTCAGGCAGCAAAGTGCCAACAGATACTTCTGAGACAGGATCAGATTGAGACATCTTGCAAAATGTAAAAGAAAAAACAACATATAAAGCAAAATTATCAATTTCCTTATATGACAGTTTCAGGAATGGGAAAAAATGCAAATAGCATAGCCCTCTGACATAGAAAAAGGCAAGAGGCAAATAGCAATGGGGTAATAAATTAATGAAAAATTTGCGCCATGTATGACGCACAACGTAACTGAAATTTTTTTGGCGCCAACATCCGGAAATGACACACTTGCATCACAAACAACACAACCCTGTGTAAGGACTCAACTACGATGCCACTACGACGCCGGAAATGACGAACTTGCGTCAACGGACGTACTTTCTCGCCAAAAAATTCTCGCGCCAAGAATGACGCAATAAAGTCTAGCATTTGGCGCACCCGCGGGCCTAGTACTGCTCGCAATTTGCAAGAAAAATGTAGTCAATCTGAAAAAAATACTAAACCCCAGGTAAAAAAAATATTTCTTAATATGTTTATTTCCCCCAAATATGAAACACATTTCCTGCACAAGGAAATACATGAATCTGATTCATGGCAAATATAAGTACAATACATATATTTAGAACTTTATATAAATGCATAAAGTGCCAAACCATAGCTGGGGTGTCTTAAGTAATAAAAAACATACTTACCGAAAGACACCCATCCACATATAGCAGATAGCCAAACCAGTACTGAAACAGTTATCAGTAGAGGTAATGGTATATGAGAGTATATCGTCGATCTGAAAAGGGAGGTAGGAGTGAATCTCTACGACCGATAACAGAGAACCTATGAAATAGATCTCCCGTGAGGAAAACCATTGCATTCAATAGGTGATACTCCCTTCACATCCCTCTGACATTCGCTGTACTCTGAGAGGAATCGGGCTTCAAAATGCTGAGAAGCGCATGTCAACGTAGAATCTAAGCACAAACTTACTTCACCACCTCCATAGGAGGCAAAGTTTGTAAAACTGAATTGTGGGTGTGGCGAGGGGTGTATTTATAGGCATTTTGAGGTTTGGGAAACTTTGCCCCTCCTGGTAGGATTGTATATCCCAAACGTCACTACCTCATGGACTCTTGCCAATTACATGAAAGAAATATATATTATTTTTTTTTATAACTCTTTTCACCATGTTTATTACTGTTGTATATAGGCTTTGTAAAAATGTTAGCAACACAAAAAAGTTATTAAATAGCATTCCTTTTCTGTAATTCACTCTTCATCAAAAATATTTTTCAAAGGATAGCAAGAGAATGAAAACAGTGGAAAGAAATTTAAAAGATTTTTAAAAGAAAATCACATTCACACAAAGGATAGCAAGAGAATGAAAACAGTGCACAGAAATTAAAAAGTTTTTTTATAGAAAATAAAAATCACTCAAAAAAGGATAGCAAGAGAATGAAAACAGTGCACAGAAATTTGAAAGATTTTTTTTAGAAAATAAAAAGCACACAAAAAAATGATAGCAAGAGAATGAAAACAGTGCACAGATATGATGCTATCAATTCTTTATGCACAACACATACGTATTTATAGAGGGATGAAATCTGATCTGATTTTCTGTTTGTATGGCAGCGTCGTAGAGGCTTAAAAGTAGGGTGACCATATTGCCGCTTTAAGAAGGGACACATATGAAAAATACATATGTCAGGGTTCTTATACAAAACATTACTTTAAACAGCCCTGAAAACAGCCCTGACATATGTATTTTTCATGTGTGTACCTTTTTAAAGCGGTAATATGGTCACCCTACTTAAAAGGTCAGTCATATTAGTTCTCAAAATGAATATTATTACTGTTTTCATTCTGTTGCTATGATTTTTTGGAATTAGAATGCCATTTTAAAGTTATTTATATGTATTTTGCTCCAGTTCATGGCACTGTTTTACTTTGCACTTGCAAAATACATTGAAATTAATTTAAAATGGCATTATAATTCACATAAAGGATCTAAAAAATATTTCATATCATAATGTTCAACATTGCATTCTTTTTATAACTTAGGTTTGCAAATGTTAATACACCACATTGTTCTTTAATATGTTATCTCAAAAACACAGTAATCCATGACCTTTTTAACCTCCACAATGCTGCCATCAAAACATAGAAAATCAGAAATATGCTTTAAACTATAGCTAAATACTTTGGTTTGCAAATGTTAATACACCACATTGTTAATTAAAGTTATCTAAAAAAACACAGTTATCACTGACCTTTTTAACCTCCACAATGCTGCCATCCAAACACACAAAATCTGAAATATGCTTTAAACTTTAGCAAAATACTCATGTGATTTTCATAATTAATTTAGTTAATTGCACAAACAATACACCTGCATTTCTTACAGCTGCTAAACTCACCTGGATGACCTAAGCAGACATTAATTTTAACACACTATTGTCAATGTCAATGTGCTCGTCAAATGACACAATAATACCGAAAATCTGAAAATCTTGAATAAATTATTCAATTAATTGCTCGTAAAATGACGCGAGAATAATCAAATTGTGCAAGTCATTTGTTAGGTAATGTGTGGCGCATCATTTATTTAATTACTGAAATCATTCACAGCTGTCGAACTTGGCATTATAAAGAGGGTCTCTTCAATCACTTTATTTCATTATTATTTTGAGCATGGACATACTAAATGCTTTACAGTTTGTCCTGTTCTTAAGGAGACGCAGGGAATGACGGCTGTTGATGGCTGCGGGTGTGCGGCAATGAAGATGCCAGCAGGTGCCGAGGGTGTTCCTGCTTAGGGTTGGTCTCCATGCCCTCAGTGATCGAGAGGTCATCCGTAGATTTCGACTAAATAAGGTTTCTATTGAGAGGCTCTATGTCGAAACCAAGGACTCTTTCGAGCCACTCACTGAAAGAACTAGGGCAATCCCTGGGATGGTGAAATTGGATCATTCCAGACTGTGGCAGCTCTAGGCGTAGGTATGAGACGGGCAACCTTCTCACGTCATCTGAAGGTTATCCTGAATGCTTTGCACCAACGCCTAGTCCATCATGTCCACTTCCCCAATACACCTGAGGAGTGGAATGCTGTCAAGCTCCAGTTCTATCTAAGGGTTGGATTGCCAAGGGTATTGGGGGCCATAGATTGCACGCATGTATTGGTGCAGCCTCCCAGGGGTACAGAGGAGCCATACAGGGACAGGAAACACAACCACTCACTGAATATCCAGGTCATCTGTGATGCCAGCCTATGCTCCGGACTCCCTTGCTGCAACCACGATGCCTTCATCCTCCGGAATTCTGCCATCTACCATCGGTTCCAGGAGGGCAAAATGCCAGAGGGAATCCTGATAGGTAAATATCTCTTAGATACTCAAACATATGTATATGACATATTTTAATCATTCTGATTGCTAATGTCAATTATCTATTTTGTTTACGCAGGTGATTCTGGATATTCGTGTCTTCCGTGGCTGTTCACACTCGTCAAAAACCCCAACAGAGTGAAAGAGGCGCGCTACAACCAGGCACACATTGCCACCAGATCGGTGATTGAGCACACCTTTGACATATTGAAGAGCCGTTTCCACTGCTTGGACATCTCTGGTGGGGTTCTTCAGTATGGCCCCTCCAAAGTCTCCTTAATTTTTTTGATTTCCTGTAAGTTGCACAACATTGCCCTAACAATCCCTGATATAGATCTGGAGAGCTTGGATAACCATGAGTATAGTGAACATCTAGATCCATTACAGGAGTATGATGCTCTGGGAGTCCAAGCTCGAGCAGACTATATTAAGGCGGTTTTCGGGCAATAATGTTGACAGTGCAACATACAGTATTTATTTTTTAATATCTTTACTTTACAGTATAATTTTTAATCCAAAAGATTATATATTTTGGATTATGTTTGAGCAAATATTGTCAATTAAATATCGACAAAATGATATTGTATATCATTGTCTTGCCATTAATTGAAAGTGGTTAATTTTGTCGATTGTTGCAATTGTTCAATGTAAAGTTGATGAAACTCATGTTTAATAAAAGATCTTGAAATAATTTTTTTGGGGATGTACACGTGACTCTGTTCTTATTTTTAAAGTTATAGCAATACAATTTTGTAATATGCGTTTAACTTCTATCTAGACTTTTGAAAACTGCCCTCTTATTTCAGTTCTTCAGACAGACTTGCATTTTAGCCAATCACTGTTAACTTCCGGATAACTTAACGTGCATGAGCTCAATGTTATCTATGTGAAACACATTAACTAATGACCTCTAATGGTCTAAATTATATCTGATTAGAGGCAGTCTTCAAGGTCTAAGAAATTTGCATATTAACTTCTTAGGCTTATTTTTCAAATAAGAATACAAAAAGAACAAATCAAAGTTTTTTTTATTATTATTTTATAAAGTTAAAAGAAACATTTCTAAATATTTATTTATTGTTTCACTGTCACATTAAACTAATATATATTTTTTTTAAATATCATTAGATTGCTATCATTTTTTGAAGTAGCAGCTATGCACTACAGGTTTAGAAATGAATACATGTGTTTCTCTCTCTCTCTCTCACTCACTCTCTTGCAATCTCTCTCTCTCTCTTTCTTACAATCTCTCTCTATTTTGCACTCCCTTTTCTTATAAATAATGAGAAATAGAAGGTTTATTTACATGTGCACTAAACAATGTAAATGACTGTGCCTGCATGTGAGTAACCATGCTCACTAAAAAAAGGACTTCCTAGAGCAGCCTCCCAAACTTTTTTAGTTTATTTACATGGGCACCCTTCACGTCTTCACAGTTTGTTGGATTTAGAGCTTACATTGTGTGTTAGTTTTATGGGGATACAGGTGTTTGAGAGAACCTTGACGAGGTACCCATGTATTGATTTTCATCTTAGCTGAGAGATTGTGAGTGAGTTATGTATTTTCTATGTGTGTTTATTTCAAATTTTCTTGTTGATTTTTAAATATGTACTTGAACACAGGCCTGTCCGTGCTTAAAGTGACATTCAACATCCAATTTATTTACAATAAAAGATCTGTAATTATTTGTATTACACATTCCCCTTTTTACCATTAACAACAATGTTAGATTGATATAGTTTTTACCTCTGTGATTAACTTTTATATAAGCATATTCTGACAGGCCCCTGATAAAATGTAATTTTGTTCTTAAACTATTGAGTTCCATTTTATAAAAACAATTTTTTTTTTATTTAAAAAAAACAAACAAGAAAACAATATACATTAATAGATATATTTTTTTTAATGTTATTAATATTAAATGCTCTATCTGATTTTAAAATTTCTTTGTTGGTGTTCAGTTTCCTTTTCTTTAAAAAGGTCATATAATTATGAAATATGCAAATTAATACATTTACACAATTTAAATAAATTTCAAATTACTGGACTATCACATGTTAATTATGAATCATTAAATTATAATGATTGATTATGTAACCTTTATTAGAAGTGAGTTGTTTATGCAAAAGGTCAATATTATATATTTAATTTTTTTTTAAAAATATATGGTGTAGATTGAACCTTTAAATAATCAGAGTAAAGAATATCTTACACATGCATTGAATTTGATCATTAATCATTTGTAACATTTGTAATATGTGAATAAAATAATAACAAACACATTTATTGTGAATAAACATATTTTATTACATATTTTGATAAAAAAATAAACAAAATAAATAATGACAGACATCATAAAAAATAGCACATTAAAAACCCTAACAAAATAAGCAAATTAAAACACCCTAATCTTTTTTTTTTTTTGGGTGATGGAGAGAGGGGGGAGATCTCTCCCTTGTTCCCCTTCTCCCAAAATGTTAAAAACAACTGATGATTAAAAATCTGGTTGCCTTTGTCTGTCCTCTCCTGACGCTGGAGTTCTCCCTGCTCTACAGCTGTCCTGGCCCTATCTACCTCTAACCTCTCCCTATCAAAATTTTATCACTATCCCTCTTCCTTTCATAAATAAATCTATCCCTCTCTAATTCTAATCTGGCACTATCCCTTATCCGTTCATATTCAAATCTTTCCCTCTCTAAATCTATTCTAGCTGATTCTATTCTCACCCTTTCCATCTCTAAATCTAATCTTTCCCTATCTACTATAATGCCCCTCTCTAATATCTGCCCCTGTTGCTCAACAGATGATCTTAATGCCCCATGCAACTCATGGTGATCATCCCGGTACTGCCTGGCCAGATGTAACATTTCACAAACTTCTTAATCATCATTGATGGGAGGCAGTTCGTGGCCAGGATCAGCATGGCCATGAGCTGCTGGAGCATGAGCAACAGGTGCAGGAGAGGCACCAGGGTCCAGAGCAGCTGGGTCTTCTGGGTCAGGAGGGGCAGCACAGCTGAGAGCCTCCAAATCCAATGTCCCCTGGGAGATTCCCTGCTCCTGTTATTCTGGATATTGGGTCTCTCCCAGGGACTCCTCCGCCACAATAGCTCTCAACTGTCGAACACAACCGTCGATCTCCTCCAAAACATTAACTGCATGTTCCATATCAAAAGAAATGTGAAGAAAAAAATGAAATATTGTAATCCAACGTAATGTAAAGTGAAAGATTAAAAGCATATGAAAGTAAATATATATCTTCTCTGATTCCTATCGAGATTATACATTTAAGACACTGTATTTTAACATGAACGATTCGGATAGTTAATGTTATGAAAAATGTTGCTATATAAATGTTTGAACAAAAGTGCTTATTATAAAAGCTATATAATTTTCAAAAGCGTATTAAAGTATTCACCGTGCACCAGCATATTCCACACAGCACTTTTTTCATTGAACATTTTCCAAATCTTTTTAGACTGTTTCTTAATCACTGACATCATTACTGCCACAATGGTGCTGTGAGAAGCTTGAGTATTGACAATGCTGTTGCACAAAGAATATCTTATTCTGAGCCACATATACATTTTTTTAAATTAATAGTTAAACATAGATATATATATATATATATATATATATATATATATATCCATCTATCTATGCGATAATGCTTATGTTTGTATAAGTTAAAGGAATATCCAATTCAAAAGGGTAATGCTGGTGATAGAGCATGCAATTTGAAGGTACTTTCTCAATGCAAAAATTTACATTTTTTGATGTTTATATTTTTTAAAATGTAGGCTCAGATGTTCTGAGTTTTGTTAAGCACATAGGTATCACTTAATTATTGGTGTTGAAATCTAGACAAACAATCATCAGGCAATGCACAGGTGATGATCCAAACCTGTGATTCATTCTAAGTTTAAAGGGACATGAAAACCAAAAATGTTACTTCATGATTAAGCTAGAGAATACAATTTAAATATTTTAAATAAATGTACTTCTATTATCTAATTTGTTTCATTCTATTGGTATTTTTTCTTGAATGAGTAGCAATGCACTAATGGTTGCTGACTGAACACATTGGTGAGCCAATGACAATCAGTATATATATGCAGCAAACCATCATCTATAACCTAGGTTCTTGGATACTACAGAGATTGCCAAGATAAACCTTTCATCGAAGGATAACAAGAGAATGATGCACATTCAGTAATGGAAGTACAATTTTAAAAATGATGAAAATACTATTCTCTATCAAAATACACAGAGTAAAGGCTTGTGTTTTAGGTCCCTTTAAATTATTTTCAAATTAAAGAAAATAATATGAAAAAAATATTTAACTATAGGCCAATTTTAGGATGTGTATATAAAATGCATGTTTGATGTAAATGAGGAATATCATCATTTGACTATACTATTCTTTTAAATACTCTAAAATGAAAGATTATATAAACAATCTATTTAATTTAACATTTGCGTTTAAGACTGATATTCTTCAATAATAAAATTTAACATTTTACATTAAGCTATTGACAGTCCCGCTAATGTGAGCACACATAACATTTATGTTTGATCTTGTCTTTGTTACCTGAGGAGGAGATCGTAGATCTTGGAGGGTGTCCCAAAGCACTTCGGAACTCAGCGGAAAAAACAAATGTGAATATACAGAGTTAAAAATTATTTTAAAATCATACGAGTAAGAGCATTTTAATAAAAACAAATCTAACATTAAAAAGCATACCTGTAGAATGACCAATGCTTGCTCCATCAGGGGTGCTGCAAATAATGTCAGGCTGTGTGGCGGCTGAGGAGAAGCTGTGGCTGGATTCAGTATGGATACTGAGGGTCAATAGTAGTGTTTCATCACCTTCAGAGGCAGCAGCAGCAGCTGTATCTGCAGCAGCTGTATCTGCAGCAGCAGCACTGGTAGATGCTTGAAAGAATTAAAAAAATTTAAAAAACATGAGTATTAACATAATTGTACATCCTAATCTCAATCCTAAAAGGCTATTTAGATATTTTTCATTTTAAAACATTTTGCGACATAAAAAGCGCATGTAATAGAATTTTAATTACCTGCCAATTCATCAGTATCATGCCAAACCAAATCCATACCGAGCATCATATTTGCCCCCAGCTTCTCCTGCTTCTCCATCAGCTGAGTCTTGTATGAGGAGAGCTCAGCTGTATACGGCACGCCACCGCCTGTACTACGTGCAGACTGTTTCTCCCTGGCCAGCTTGGCCTTCAAGATTCTCTTAACGTCAGAGAATCTCTTCTTACAGTGCTCCAGCGATTTAACATAAGCGCCTTCGGAGGAGACACTGTCAGCTATAGCTCTCCAGATCTGTTGTTTTCTGGAGAGCGAGGTCTGTTGTGCTTTGGAACCAAAAATAAAATCATAGTGCTCTAAAACAAGGGTAAATAAAACTCTATTCTGCTCAAAATTAAATTGAATATTTTGCCCGGACTTAGTCTTTCCAGACGCCATATCCAAAAAACAAAAATAAAGTACCAAAAAGTCGCAACACAAGTAATACAAAACACAATACAAAGAACTACAGCTCTTATCAAAGCTTGGTAGGAATTAATGGACTCTATTAATTAATGGACTCTATTTTCAATTCCCTTTTATAGATAGTTAATGCGTAGACAATCAGCCGTTAACAATTAGACAATCATTAATTAAAATTTTACAGTATTAAAGTACATCTTATTTATAATGCCGTCATTGATGACGCCAGATAAATATAATCCTCAAATGTCAACTATTAGTACACAATGAACAATAACATTGATCTATAATTGTGATGTTAATAAATATTACTATTGAGTTCAAGATGGCGCGATCTCAAATATTTAGTGACGGTGAATTGGTCATCCTGGTCTACGAGATGGATCGCTATTTCACACGGATTGTGTAAGTGAGGGGTATTGTCCATGAGGACAGGGACCGCATCATTAATTTTTTGACAATACTCTTAAGACGCCACAATACATATAATCCTAATATAAAATGTATAATTTTTAAAAGGCCCATTTTTGGGGGAGAACTAAAATTTCTTTGTTGTTCACACAGTTAAAAATAATACATTTTAGGGGGGCGTGTCCTAACAGCGATCCTGACCGGTCGCAAGAGCTCTGATAGAGAAGCTTACAATCCGCCGATTATAGGCACCATCATACAGCCAGAGTATAAAAATACATAACCAGAATTTCTGTTAGCTCTTCAGAGGGATTATCGCTACTACTTGGGCTGTATTTCTGACATCAGAACTCAGGAAAGGACATTAAGGGCCTGGAGCGGCGGCTCAATAACGGCGGCACTTCCCCCTCGGTAGATCCGAGGTACTTGTTCCTAACTGGGAATTCAAGCTTTTCTAATCTAGTGAGAAGCATTACCAGGTCAGCAGCAGTGTGAACTAATACACATTTTCCAAAAATCATTCTACAAGGCGATGCTTGGAGTGGCGCACATGGCGGGAGAAGCCTACCTGCAGCAATTAGACGAGGGGCTGGAGAGAATCGAAAAGCTGTTTCACAAATTAATGGATAAAGCTCCGTATGACTGCTTGATGCAAATTCTGCATGAAAGAGAAAACCATGCCACACGCCTAATTGAGCCATTGACCACAGGATGAAACATCAAAACAGAACCTCCTGCAAATTTGCCACAACCGACAAAGCAAACTTACTGGTCACAACCGCAGAAGATTTTTACAACAGCCTATGCGGTGCAAACTACTAAGCAGCTATTGAGAGTGTTTTCACTACAAGAAAATCAATATGCCATCTATATTAAAGATCTTCGGGATGAAGAATCACAAGATATTTTCCAAAACAACCCTCCCCAATTGTACGGCCGCTCTCAGACATCAACCTGGGCTACAACTCAGCCTACAACCCGGAGGCTAAAGGAGCAAGACACAGCAGGGTTATTTCTTCAATGGGCAAAAAAACAGCCTCTGTTATCTGTCGTTCCACATTGGAGTCACGTTGAGAGGTTACCCCGCTCTCTACCACAACCCCCTCATGAGAAGCATCAGACACTAAAAGAACTAAGTACTTGCCCCCGCAATAATACACGAGTCTTCATCGCAGAAAAGAGCTAGAATACAGAAATGCTTGTTAAACGGAGTCATCCTGTTTTGTTTTTATCAGTTATAACTTTGTTCATCCTATTAATGAGATTATGTCGAGATGACTATAAGAGACTCATTCTGAAAGGTGCCATGTTGGTAGAAACCTCTGTCGCTATTTGTGTTTTTTATGATGTTTAGTATAAGTTGGCAGTTTATGTGATATCAGTTTATTACAGATGTACCTCTTACTTCACCTCACTGTATACAGCCTTCTATTTTTATGATGTTTAACCACATATTTTGATGCAATTATATATTTTCTCCTATACTACTATATTGAAGGAAGGCTATCTCTAGGAAGATAAATAGTTGCTTCAGTTTTTGTGAGATGCACACTTTTCTTATGATGACCTGCGGCGGAGGCCACGGGGAGGGGCAGTATCTTAAAACAATAGACGCCATTGAGTTTCAACATTATAGTGATGGTATTGGTGGGCTACTTTTTGAAACAGCAGAACTATACCATGCCACCAATTTACTTTTTGGAATGTAGCTTTAATACATCAGCTAACCCTATTATATAGTAATAACAGTTATGTCATATCAACCTTGTTAATATAGCCATCTATTTATCCCGAATACCCCATACCCCATTATTGATAATCCCCATTCTGAATCAAAAAGTTTGTTTCACATAGGGTCTTATTATTAAGATAGATACCAAGACAAAATATGGGAAATTATTACATATATTTATATCTCCTTGTTGTGTGTGTGCAGTACATTATATCCTCTTCATTGAACCTGGTTTGCTTCACAACTATTTTTTATTTATTTTTACTTTTAACTAACAACCCAGTTAGGAATGTTTCTTTATTGATTTCCTCGCCCCATTCTGTACAGCTATTTGTTTGCTCTTTGCTTATCTGTTTTATTTACTTTTGTTTTTTCATACTTGTTTCAAACAGCCCCCTGGACTTGATCTCATATAACCTTACAGGTCCAAGAGTGACCTAATATTTTGTAATAAGGGGGATAAGAAAAAGAGGACTACAACTTCTCATCAATACCACAGAGTATATAATTAATTGATTTATTGTCTATCATTTGAAAAGTGTGTGTGTATACTGTTTATTTCTTCTTGGACCTCAATAAAATTATTTAAAAAATAAATAAAAAAATAATACATTTTATTCTCTTGTCAGTCACTCATTGGTGACGCATATAATATGATCAATAATTCACTTTTATCAGAACATGGTTAATATACTGTGCCAATCAAAATGCATAAAAATTTATATTGTAAAGAACCAATAAGATAGCTCTATGTTTTGGATTTTTGTGTTGCACTTTTTTGTGTTATTTGGTACTTTATTAGAAAATTATGTCGCGACCACCAACTGTCAGTGATGGTGAACTTGTCAAACTAGTATATGGTATGAATAGATATTTTCCCAGGAGGATCGGTGGAGTGAGAGGTATTCGGCATGAGCAGAGAGATATCATAGTATATGAGATGATGAGATGCATGAGGTGGGTGTCCGGCATCCAGAGGTCGTGTCGGCAATGTCTCCGCCGGTTCAGTGATCTGAGGCGTAGAGTGCGATCACTGATCCGGAGATGTAAGTATAATTTATCTAGTGTATTGACAAACATTATGCAAATAATTTAAAAAATGAGAATTACAAATGATTTAAAAAACGTAAATTTAATATTCATAAAATATTTGCCACAACCGACAAAGCAAACTTACTGGTCACAACCGCAGAAGATTTTTACAACAGCCTATGCGGTGCAAACTACTAAGCAGCTATTGAGAGTGTTTTCACTACAAGAAAATCAATATGCCATCTATATTAAAGATCTTCGGGATGAAGAATCACAAGATATTTTCCAAACCAACCCTCCCCGATTGTGCGGCCGCTCTCAGACATCAACCTGGGCTATAACTCAGCCTACAACCTGGAGGCTAAAGGAGCAAGACACAGCAGGGTTATTTCTTCAATGGGCAAAAAAACAGCCTCTGTTATCTGTCGTTCCACATTGGAGTCACGTTGAGCGGTTACCCGCTCTCTACCACAACCCCCTCATGAGAAGCATCAGACACTAAAAGAACTAAGTACTTGCCCCCGCAATAATACACGAGTCTTCATCGCAGAAAAGAGCTAGAATACAGAAATGCTTGTTAAACGGAGTCATCCTGTTTTTTTTTTATCAGTTATAACTTTGTTCATCCTATTAATGGGACTATGTCGAGATGACTATAAGAGACTCATTCTGAAAGGTGCCATGTTGGTAGAAACCTCTGTCGCTATTTGTGTTTTTTATGATGTTTAGTATAAGTTGGCAGTTTATGTGATATCAGTTTATTACAGATGTACCTCTTACTTCACCTCACTGTATACAGCCTTCTATTTTTATGATGTTTAACCACATATTTTGACGCAATTATATATTTTCTCAGATACTACTATATTGAAGGAAGGCTATCTCTAGGAAGATAAATAGTCGCTTCAGTTTTTGTGAGATGCACACTTTTCTTATGATGGCCTGCGGCCGAGGCCACGGGGAGGGGCAGTATCTTAAAACAATAGACGCCATTGAGTTTCAACATTATAGTGATGGTATTGGTGGGCTACTTTTTGAAACAGCAGAACTATACCATGCCACCAATTTACTTTTTGGAATGTAGCTTTAATACATCAGCTAACCCTATTATATAGTAATAACAGTTATGTCATATCAACCTTGTTAATATAGCCATCTATTTATCACGAATACCCCATACCCCATTATTGATAATCCCCATTCTGAATCAAAAAGTTTGTTTCACATAGGGTCTTATTATTAAGATAGATACCAAGACAAAATATGGGAAATTATTACATATATTTATATCTCATTGTTGTGTGTGTGCAGTACATTATATCCTCTTCATTGAACCTGGTTTGCTCGACAGCTATTTTTTATTTATTTTTATTTTTAACTAACAACCCAGTTAGGAATGTTTCTTTATTGATTTCCTCGCCCCATTCTGTACAGCTATTTGTTTGCTCTTTGCTTATCTGTTTTATTTACTTTTGTTTTTTCATACTTGTTTCAAACACAGCCCCCTGTACTTGATCTCATATAACCTTACAGGTCCAAGAGTGACCTAATATTTTGTAATAAGGGGGATAAGAAAAAGAGGACTACAACTTCTCATCAATACCACAGAGAATATAATTAATTGATTTATTGTCTATCATTTGAAAAGTGTGTGTGTATACTGTTTATTTCTTCTTGGACCTCAATAAAATTATTTTTAAAAAAAATTAAAAAATAATACATTTTATTCTCTTGTCAGTCACTCATTGGTGACGCATATAATATGATCAATAATTCACTTTTATCAGAACATGGTTAATATATTGTGCCAATCAAAATGCATAAAAATTTATATTGTAAAGAACCAATAAGATAGCTCTATGTTTTGGATTTTTGTGTTGCACTTTTTTGTGTTATTTGGTACTTTATTAGAAAATTATGTCGCGACCACCAACTGTCAGTGATGGTGAACTTGTCAAACTAGTATATGGTATGAATAGATATTTTCCCAGGAGGATCGGTGGAGTGAGAGGTATTCGGCATGAGCAGAGAGATATCATAGTATATGAGATGATGAGATGCATGAGGTGGGTGTCCGGCATCCAGAGGTCGTGTCGGCAATGTCTCCGCCGGTTCAGTGATCTGAGGCGTAGAGTGCGATCACTGATCCGGAGATGTAAGTATAATTTATCTAGTGTATTGACAAACATTATGCAAATAATTTAAAAAATGAGAATTACAAATGATTTAAAAAATTTAAATTTAATATTCATAAAATATTCCCATTCAATATATATTCCCTTTATTCTGATCTTATTAGGAAATCTTAACCAGGCACTTCAAAATGTAGCTGAGGCTGTGCGCCAAATACAAGATGACCTTTGGAAATGTTAATATATATATATATATATATATATATATATATATATATATATATATATATATATATATACTGTATATATATATATATATATTTATTTATTTTGTTAGAAAAGTTTTATGAACATTAAACATTTTTTAATAAGAATATCATGTTGTCAATACATTATTTTAAGTATTATCTTAAAGGGACATGAAAAGGAAATATATGTTTAATCATGTATAAATAGCATGCAATGTTGTTGATTATTATTTTGTTATATACTGTATTTATTAAATTGTTTTCCTTTTATGGATATATCCTTTGATGGGTAGCATATTTATATCAACTATATAGCTGCTGAATGGTGTCTACATATGGATGACTCGTGTGATTGGCTTGCACATGTGCATTGCTATTTCTAATAAATAGTGTATCTGAGGGATAATAGAAGTGAAAATAATTAATGCTGCTTGAAAAGGTGTTGTCTATCTGCATGATGAAATAACATATATCAGTTTGATGTCCCTTTAAGATATTAAATGACATTTTTTTAATAGAATAATTAATTGAGTAATACTTCACATTACATGTTGTTTTTAAATATATCCAATCAATAATATATTTTCTATTTCTATAATTAGTCATATGAATAAATACTGAGATATGAAGGTCAACGTTGATTTAATTAAAAAATTACAATGTTGAGGAACATGTAAAAAATATTTGGAAATGGACATAACAGATATATATACAAGCGTACATATATATAAATAGATAGATATACATAATTATATATAAAAACATATATCTCTCTCTCTCTAGATATCTATACAGTACATAAATAAATATAAATATATATATATATATATATAGATAGATCTATAACTATCTTTCTATCTATATACTTTTATATATATATATATATATATATATATATAGAGAGAGAGAGAGAGAGAGAGAATATTGCTCTCTCTCTATCTATCTATCTATCTATATATATATATATATATATATATATATATATATATATATATATATATATATATAGATAGATAGATAGATAGATAGATAGATAGACTGCTTATCTATACAGGGAGTGCAGAATTATTAGGCAAGTTGTATTTTTGAGGATTAATTTTATTATTGAACAACAACCATGTTCTCAATGAACCCAAAAAACTCATTAATATCAAAGCTGAATAGTTTTGGAAGTAGTTTTTAGTTTGTTTTTAGTTATAGCTATTTTAGGGGGATATCTGTGTGTGCAGGTGACTATTACTGTGCATAATTATTAGGCAACTTAACAAAAAACAAATATATACCCATTTCAATTGTTTATTTTTACCAGTGAAACCAATATAACATCTCAACATTCACAAATATACATTTCTGACATTCAAAAACAAAACGAAAACAAATCAGTGACCAATATAGCCACCTTTCTTTGTAAGGACACTCAAAAGCCTGCATCCATGGATTCTGTCAGTGTTTTGATCTGTTCACCATCAACATTGCGTGCAGCAACAACCACAGCCTCCCAGACACTGTTCAGAGAGGTGTACTGTTTTCCCTCCTTGTAAATCTCACATTTGATGATGGACCACAGGTTCTCAATGGGGTTCAGATCAGGTGAACAAGGAGGCCATGTCATTAGATTTTCTTCTTTTATACCCTTTCTTGCCAGCCACGCTGTGGAGTACTTGGACGCGTGTGATGGAGCATTGTCCTGCATGAAAATCATGTTTTTCTTGAAGGATGCAGACTTCTTCCTGTACCACTGCTTGAAGAAGGTGTCTTCCAGAAACTGGCAGTAGGACTGGGAGTTGAGCTTGACTCCATCCTCAACCCTAAAAAGGCCCCACAAGCTCATCTTTGATGATACCAGCCCAAACCAGTACTCCACCTCCACCTTGTTGGCGTCTGAGTCGGACTGGAGCTCTCTGCCCTTTACCAATCCAGCCACGGGCCCATCCATCTGGCCCATCAAGACTCACTCTCATTTCATCAGTCCATAAAACCTTAGAAAAATCAGTCTTGAGATATTTCTTGGCCCAGTCTTGACGTTTCAGCTTGTGTGTCTTGTTCAGTGGTGGTCGTCTTTCAGCCTTTCTTACCTTGGCCATGTCTCTGAGTATTGCACACCTTGTGCTTTTGGGCACTCCAGTGATGTTGCAGCTCTGAAATATGGCCAAACTGGTGGCAAGTGGCATCTTGGCAGCTGCACACTTGACTTTTCTCAGTTCATGGGCAGTTATTTTGCGCCTTGGTTTTTCCACACGCTTCTTGCGACCCTGTTGACTATTTTGAATGAAACGCTTGATTGTTCGATGATCACGCTTCAGAAGCTTTGCAATTTTAAGAGTGCTGCATCCCTCTGCAAGATATCTCACTATTTTTGACTTTTCTGAGCCTGTCAAGTCCTTATTTTGACCCATTTTGCCAAAGGAAAGGAAGTTGCCTAATAATTATGCACACCTGATATAGGGTGTTGATGTCATTAGACCACACCCCTTCTTATTACAGAGATGCACATCACCTAATATGCTTAATTGGTAGTAGGCTTTCGAGCCTATACAGCTTGGAGTAAGACAACATGCATAAAGAGGATGATGTGGTCAAAATACTCATTTGCCTAATAATTATGCACTCCCTGTATCTATGTATATATTTATATAGATATATTTCTATTTCTATATCTATCAAGATATCTAAAATCTATCTATATAAAATATATGGATATTCAATATATCAATATAAAATATATCTATCTAAAATATATTAAAATATATAAGATATATATATCAATGAGTATATTAACAATAAAAAGAGTAGGGAAATTTGCGACATCAAATACTCATATTTATCAAAACTACGCTGCTCAGTCTGATGCTCATCGCGCAGTACTTGACGGGCGTGTTTTTGACATTTTCTTTAATAAATCTGGAGATCATATTGAGATCCGTGGCTGCAATGTTTGGCGAGCGTATTGACGCCCGCGAATGCAACATAATTGACGCAATGATAAATAGGCCTCTAAGAGACAACTGACAGACGCCTTCACAACTCTACCGTTCGGTTATTAAGCTATGGACGTCAGTTTACAACTTCCATTTTCATGCATTTTGGCAGGTCCTTCCAATTCAGGAAAAAAGTTTTTTTGTAAAAAAAAAATTACTACAAAATGCTGGTACACTTTTATCACATCGGGTTGACAATATTGTGTGGTTTTATGCATGTTGACAAAAAAATTATTACGAACTATTACTCACAGTACCTCATATCAGATTTATAGAAGGTTTGCCAGACACTTTTAATGACGATACAATTCTCCCCATTGGAAAAATTAATCTGGCGGTTGTTGATGATTTGATGGATGCTGCGAGTGATAGTTCTGAAATGGAAAAGGCATTCACCAAGTATGTACATCACAGAAATCTGAGTATAATGTAAATAAAGCAGAACAATTAATTTAAATACAAAATATATGGTCCTTTTTAAAAATCCTAGGGATAAGTTACAAATTACAACATTAGCCCGTTGCATGTAGCCTAGTAAATCACAATTTTTTTTAGTCTTTTGAAGATGCCACAAGTAAACCTTACGGTTATTTATTAGTTGATTTAAGATCTACTATACCTGATGAATACTGTTTAAGAACCGGTATCTTTTCCCCTGAATTACCAGCTGTGTATATGTTTAAAAAAACACTAAAAAAAAATAGGCCTACTTATCAAGCCGTCAACTTACTTGCAGTCGACGGCACCAATACGCTCGCCTGACATCTCCTAACTTCGCTGCCGTGGACCTGAATACGTTCTCCATATTTAACAAAAAAGCTGTCAAAAAGCCATGCACCAAGTACGGGGCGATGAGCAGCGGACTGTTGTTAACTAACAGTCATCAATCTCGCTGCTATTCAGCTTTTTCCCAGCTTTATTTGTATACTGTCACTAAGCACCCACACTATACTAAACTGATTAACCCCTATCCCGCCACTCCCCAACCCCGCCGCAACTAAATAAAGTTATTAACCCCTAAAGTGCTGCTCCCGGACCCCGCCGCCACTCTAATAAAGTTATTAACCCCTATTCCTCCGCTCCCGGAGCCCACCACCACCTACATTATGTTAATACCCCCTAATCTGCTGCCCCCTACACCGCTGCCACCTACATTATACTTATTAACCCCTAATCTGCCACCCCTATACCGCCGCTACCTACATTATGTTATTAACCCCTAATCTGCTGCCCCCTACACCGCCGCCACTCTAATAAAGTTATTAACCCCTATCTTTCCGCTCCCGGAGCCCACCGCAACTAAATAAATGTATTAATCCCTAAGCCGCCAGCCCCCCACATCGCCATAAACTAAATTAACCTACTAACCCCTAAACCTAACAACCCGCTAACTTTATATTAAATATTAACTCATCCCTATCTTATAATACATTTAAACTTACCTTTAGATTTAAATTAAACTATATTAAACTAATAATTAACCTATTCTAACTATTATAATAAAATTACATTACACTATCTTAAATGAATAATTAATCTAACCTAACTTTTATACTAAAATTACATAAAACTACAAATTAAAATAACTATATTCTATATTTAAACACCTATCCCTACTCAAATCATTTAAATATACATTAAAAAATGACTAAGTTGCCTAAAAACATAATTTATGTAAGAACTTACCTGATAAATTCATTTCTTTAATATTAGCAAGAGTCCATGAGCTAGTGACGTATGGGATATACATTCCTACCAGGAGGGGCAAAGTTTCCCAAACCTCAAAATGCCTATAAATACACCCCTCACCACACCCACAAATCAGTTTAACGAATAGCCAAGAAGTGGGGTGATAAGAAAAAAGTGCGAAGCATAAATATAAGGAATTGGAATAATTGTGCTTTATACAAAAAAATCATACCCACCACAAAAAAGGGTGGGCCTCATGGACTCTTGCTAATATTAAAGAAATGAATTTATCAGGTAAGTTCTTACATAAATTATGTTTTCTTTCATGTAATTAGCAAGAGTCCATGAGTTAGTGACGTATGGGATAATGACTACCCAAGATGTGGATCTTCCACGCAAGAGTCACTAGAGAGGGAGGGATAAAATAAAGACAGCCAATTCCGCTGAAAATAATCCACACCCAAACAAAGTTTAAAACTTATAATGAAAAAAACTGAAATTATAAGCAGAAGAAACAAACTGAAACAGCTGCCTGAAGTACTTTTCTACCAAAAACTGCTTCAGAAGAAGAAAACACATCAAAATGGTAGAATTTAGTAAAAGTATGCAAAGAAGACCAAGTTGCTGCTTTGCAAATCTGAACAACCGAAGCTTCATTCCTAAATGCCCAGGAAGTAGAAACTGACCTAGTAGAATGAGCTGTAATCCTTTGAGGCGGAGTTTTACCCGACTCGACATAAGCATGATGAATTAAAGATTTCAACCAAGATGCCAAAGAAATGGCAGAAACCTTCTGACCTTTCCTAGAACCGGAAAAGATAACAAATAGACTAGAAGTCTTTCGGAAATTCTTAGTAGCTTCAACATAATATTTCAAAGCTCTAACTACATCCAAAGAAAGCAATGATTTCTCCTTAGAATTCTTAGGATTAGGACATAATGAAGGAACCACAATTTCTCTACTAATGTTGTTAGAATTCACAACCTTAGGTAAAAATGTAAAAGAAGTTCGCAACACCGCCTTATCCTGATGAAAAATCAGAAAAGGAGACTCACAAGAAAGAGCAGATAATTCAGAAACTCTTCTGGCAGAAGAGATGGCCAAAAGGAACAAAACTTTTCAAGAAAGTAATTTAATGTCCAAAGAATGCATAGGTTCAAACGGAGGAGCTTGAAGAGCCCCCAGAACCAAATTCAAACTCCAAGGAGGAGAAATTGACTTAATGACAGGTTTTATACGAACCAAAGCTTGTACAAAACAATGAATATCAGGAAGATTAACAATCTTTCTGTGAAAAAGAACAGAAAGAGCAGAGATTTGTCTTTTCAAGGAACTTGCAGACAAACCTTTATCCAAACCATCCTGAAGAAACTGTAAAATTCTCGGAATTCTAAAAGAATGCCAGGAAAAATGATGAGAAAGACACCAAGAAAAATAAGTCTTCCAGACTCTATAATATATCTCCCTAGATACGGATTTACGAGCCTGTAACATAGTATTAATCACAGAGTCAGAGAAACCTCTTTGACTAAGAATCAAGCGTTCAATCTCCATACCTTTAAATTTAAGGATTTGAGATCCTGATGGAAAAAAAGGACCTTGTGACAGAAGGTCTGGTCTTAACGGAAGAGTCCACGGTTGGCAAGAGGCCATCCGGACAGGATCCGCATACCAAAAACCTGAGAGGCCATGCTGGAGCCACCAGCAGAACAAATGAGCATTCCTTCAGAATCTTGGAGATTATTCTTGGAAGAAGAACTAGAGGCGGAAAGATATAGGCAGGATGATACTTCCAAAGAAGTGACAACGCATCCACTGCTTCCGCTTGAGGATCCCTGGATCTGGACAGATACCTGAGAAGTTTCTTGTTTAGATGAGAAGCCATCAGATCTATATCTGGAAGACCCCATATTAGAACAATCTGAAGAAATACCTCTGGGAGAAGAGACCATTCGCCCTGATGAAACGTGTGACGACTGAGATAATCCGCTTCCCAATTGTCTATACCTGGGATATGAACCGCAGAAACTAGACAGGAGCTGGATTCCGCCCATACCAGAATTCGAGATACTTCTTTCATAGCCAGAGGACTGTGAGTCCCTCCTTGATGATTGATGTATGCCACAGTTGTGACATTGTCTGTCTGAAAACAAATGAATGATTCTCTCTTTAGAAGAGGCCAAGACTGAAGAGCTCTGAAAATTGCACGGAGTTCCAAAATATTGATCGGCAATCTCACCTCCTGAGATTCCCAAACCCCTTGTGCTGTCAGAGACCCCCACACAGCTCCCCAACCTGTAGGACTTGCATCTGTTGAAATTACAGTCCAGGTCGGAAGAACAAAAGAAGCCCCCTGAACTAAACGATGGTGATCTGTCCACCACGTCAGAGAGTGTCGTACAATCGGTTTTAAAGATATTAATTGAGATATCTTTGTGTAATCCCTGCACCACTGGTTCAGCATACAGAGCTGAAGAGGCCGCATGTGAAAACGAGCAAAGGGGATTGCGTCCGATGCCGCAGTCATAAGACCTAGAATTTCCATGCATAAGGCTACCGAAGGGAAAGATTGTGACTGAAGGTTTCGACAAGCTGATATCAACTTTAGACGTCTCATGTCTATCAAAGATAGCGTCATGGATACTGAATCTATCTGAAAACCTAAAAAGGTTACCTAAGTCTGAGGAATCAATGAACTTTTTGGTAAATTGATCCTCCAACCATGATGTTGAAGAAACAACACAAGTCGATTCGAATGAGATTCTGCTAAATGTGAAGACTGAGCAAGTACCAAGATATCGTCCAAATAAGGAATACAACAATACCCTGTTCTCTGATTACAGACAGAAGGGCACCGAGAACCTTCGTAAAAAATTCTTGGAGCTGTAGCTAGGCCAAACGGCAGAGCCACAAACTGGTAATGCTTGTCTAGGAAAGAGAATCTCAGAAACTGATAGTGATCTGGATGAATCGGAATATGCAGATATGCATCCTGTAAATCTATAGTAGACATATAATGCCCTTGTTGAACAAAAGGCAGGATAGTCCTTACAGTTACCATTTTGAATGTTGGTATCCTTACATAACGATTCAATATTTTTAGATCCAGAACTGGTCTGAAGGAATTTTCCTTCTTTGGTACAATGAAGAGATTTGAATAAAACCCCAGTCCCTGTTCCAGAACTGGAACTGGCAAAATTACTCCAGTCAACTCTAGATCTGAAACACATTTCAGAAATGCTTGAGCCTTCGCTGGGTTTACTGGGACACGGGAAAGAAAAAAATCTCTTGCAGGAGGCCTTATCTTGAAGCCAATTCTGTACCCTTCTGAAACAATGTTCTGAAACCAAAGATTGTGAACGGAATTGATCCAAATTTCTTAGAAAAAACGTAATCTGCCCCCTACCAGCTGAGCTGGAATGAGGGCCGCACCTTCATGTGGACTTAGGAGCTAGCTTAGATTTTCTAAAAGGCTTGGATTTATTCCAGACTGGAGATGGTTTCCAAACTGATACCGCTCCTGAGGATGAAAGATCAGGTTTTTGTTCCTTGTTGTGACAAAAGGAACGAAAACGATTATTACCCTGGAAAGAAAGGGAAAGCAGAGTAGACTTAGAAGACATAACAGCATTCCAAGTCTTAAGCTATAAAGCTCTTCTAGCTAAAATAGCTAGAGACATATACCTGACATCAACTCTAATGATATCAAAGATGGCATTACAAATAAAATTATTAGCATGTTGAAGAAAAAAATGCTATGAGAATTATGATCTGTTACTTGTTGCGCTAAAGCTTCTAACCAAAAGATGAAGCTGCAGCAACATCCGCTAAAGATATAGCAGGTCTAAGAAGATTACCTGAACACAAGTAAGCTTTTCTTAGAAAGGATTCAATTTTCCTATCTAAAGGATCCTTAAGGAAGTACCATCTGCCGTAGGAATAGTAGTACGCTTAACAAGAGTAGAGACAGCCCCATCAACTTTAGGGATTTTGTCCCAAAACTCTAATCTGTCAGATGGCACAGGATATAATTGCTTAAAACGTTTAGAAGGAGTAAATGAATTACCCAAATTATTCCATTCCCTGGAAATTACTTCAGAAATAGCACTAGGGACAGGAGATTTAAAAACCTTATCTAAACGTTTAGATTTATTATCAAGAGGACCAGAACCCTCAATTTCTAATGCAATTAGGACTTCTTTAAATAAAGAACGAATACATTTCAGTTTAAATAAATATGAAGATTTATCAGCATCAACCTCTGAGACAGAATCCTCTGAACCAGAAGAACCATTATCAGAATCAGAATGATGATGTTCATTTAAAAAATCATCTGAAAAATGAGAAGTTTTAAAAGACTTTTTACGTTTACTAGAAGGAGGAATAACAGACATAGCCTTCTTAATGGATTTAGAAACAAAATCTCTTATGTTATCAGGAACACTCTGAGTATTAGATGTTGACGGAACAGCAACAGGTAATGTAACAGTACTAAAGGAAATATTATTTGCATTTAACAGTTTGTCATGACAAAACAGTACAAACAACAGCTGGAGGAACAGATACCATAAGTTTACAGTAGATAAACTTAGCTTTGGTAGCTCCAGCCCCAGGTAGCGATTTTCCAGAAGTATCTTCTGACTCAGTTTCAACGTGGGACATCTTGCAATATGTAATAGAAAAAACAACATATAAAGCAAAATTGATCAAATTCCTTAAATGACAGTTTCAGGAATGGGAAAAAAATGCCAGTGAATAAGCTTCTAGCAACCAGAAGCAATAAAAAATGAGACTTAAATAATGTGGAGACAATAGCGACGCCCATATTTTTTTAGTGCCAAAAATGACGCCCACATTATTTGGCGCCTAAATGCTTTTGGCGCCAAAAATGACGCCACATCCGGAACGCCGATACTTTTGGCGCAAAAGAACGTCAAAAATGACGCAACTTCCGGCGACGCGTATGATGCCGGAAACAGAAAAAAACAATTTGCGCCAAAAAAGTCCGCGCCAAGAATGACGCAATAAAATGAAGCATTTTCAGCCCCCGCGAGCCTAACAGCCCACAGGGATTAAGTCAAATTTTTAAGGTAAGAAAAAAATTGATTGATTCATATGCATTATCCCAAATATGAAACTGACTGTCTGAAATAAGGAATGTTGAACATCCTGAGTCAAGGCAAATAAATGTTTGAATACATATATTTAGAACTTTTATAAAAAAGTGCCCAACCATAGCTTAGAGTGTCACAGAAAATAAGATTTACTTACCCCAGGACACTCATCTACATGTTGTAGAAAGCCAAACCAGTACTGAAACGAAAATCAGCAGAGGTAATGGTATATAAATAAGAGTATATCGTCGATCTGAAAAGGGAGGTAAGAGATGAATCTCTACGACCGATAACAGAGAACCTATGAAATAGACCCCGTAGAAGGAGATCATTGAATTCAAATAGGCAATACTCTCCTCACATCCCTCTGACATTCACTGCACGCTGAGAGGAAAACCGGGC
Source organism: Bombina bombina (assembly GCF_027579735.1). Lineage (NCBI taxonomy): Eukaryota > Metazoa > Chordata > Amphibia > Anura > Bombinatoridae > Bombina > Bombina bombina. The sequence continues at coordinate 59,395,318 of NC_069499.1, read as the reverse complement.
TCCAACCTGCTGCGGAGCGCATATCAACGTAGAATCTAGCACAAACTTACTTCACCACCTCCATAGGAGGCAAAGTTTGTAAAACTGATTTGTGGGTGTGGTGAGGGGTGTATTTATAGGCATTTTGAGGTTTGGGAAACTTTGCCCCTCCTGGTAGGAATGTATATCCCATACGTCACTAGCTCATGGACTCTTGCTAATTACATGAAAGAAACTAACAACTAAGTTACAAAAAATAACAAACACTAAGTTACACAAAAAAATAAACACTAACGGCTAGATTTAGAGTTCTGCGGCCAAAGGGGTGCGTTAGCTACGCGTGCTTTTTCCCCCCCGCACCTTTTAAATACCGCTGGTATTTAGAGTTTACAGAAGGGCTGCGTTAGGCTCCAAAAAGGGAGCGTATAGCATATTTAACGCCACTGCAACTCTCGATACCAGCGGTGCTTACGGACGCGGCCAGCTTCAAAAACGTGCTCGTGCACGATTCCCCCATAGAAAACAATGGGGCTGTTTGAGCTGGAAAAAAAACCTAACAACTGCAACAAAAAAAACGTTCAGCTCCTAACGCAGCCCCATTGTTTCCTATGCGGAAACACTTCCTAAGTCTGCACCTAACACCCTAACATGTACCCCGAGTCTAAACACCCCTAACCTTACACTTATTAACCCCTAATCTGCCGCTCCCGCTATCGCTGACCCCTGCATATTATTATTAACCCCTAATCTGACGCTCCGTACACCGCCGCAACCTATGTTATCCCTATGAACCCCTAATCTGCTGCCCCTAACACTGCCGACCCCTATATTATATTTATTAACCCCTAATCTGCCGCCCCCAACGTCGCCTCCACCTACCTACAATAATTAACCCCTAATCTGCTGACCGGATCTCACCGCTACTCTAATAAATGTATTAACCCCTAAAGCTAATTCTAACCCTAACACTAACACCCCCCTAAGTTAAATATAATTTAAATCTAACAAAATAAATTATTTCTTATTAAATAAATTAATCCTATTTAAAGCTAAATACTTACCTGTAAAATAAACCCTAATATAGCTACAATATAAATTATAATTATATTGTAGCTATTTTAGGATTAATATTTATTTTACAGGTATTTTGTATTTATTTTAACCAGGTACAATAGCTATTAAATAGTCAATAACTATTTAATAGCTACCTAGTTAAAATAATTACAAAATTACCTGTAAAATAAATCCTAACCTAAGTTACAATTAAACTTAACACTACACTATCAATAAATAAATTAAATAAAATACCTACAATTATCTACAATTAAACCTAACACTACACTATCAATAAATTAATTCAATAAAATACCTACAATTAAATAAACTAACTAAAGTACTAAAAATAAAAAAGAACTAAGTTACAAAAAATAAAAAAATATTTACAAACATTAGAAAAATATTACAACAATTTTAAACTAATTACACCTACTCTAAGCCCCCTAATAAAATAACAAAGCCCCCCAAAATAAAAAAATGCCCTACCCTATTCTAAATTAAAAAAGTTCAAAGCTCTTTTACCTTACCAGCCCTTAAAAGGGCCCTTTGTGGGGCATGCTCCAAAGAATTCAGCTCTTTTGCCTGTAAAAGAAAAATACAACCCCCCCCCAACATTAAAACCCACCACCCACATACCCCTAATCTAACCCAAACCCCCTTAAATAAACCTAACACTAAGCCCCTGAAGATCTTCCTACCTTGTCTTCACCACACCGGGTATCACACCGATCCGTCCTGGCTCCGAAGTCTTGATCCAAGCCCAAGCGGGGGCTGAAAAATGACGTCCATCCTCTGGCTGAAGTCTTGATCCAAGCCGGCAGAAGAGGACATCCGGACCGGCAAACATCTTCATCCAAGCCGCATCTTCTCTGTTCTTCCATCCGATGACGACCGGCTGATCTTCAAGACCTCCAGCGCGGATCCATCCATCTTCACCGACGACTTCCCGACGAATGATGGTTCCTTTAAGGGACGTCATCCAAGATGGCGTCCCTCGAATTCCGATTGGCTGATAGGATTCTATCAGCCAATCGGAATTAAGATAGGAAAATTCTAGCTCAATCTGATTGGCTGATTGGATCAGCCAATCGGATTGAACTTGAATCTGATTGGCTGATTCCATCAGCCAATCAGAATTTTCCTACCTTAATTCCGATTGGCTGATAGAATCCTATCAGCTAATCGGAATTCGAGGGACGCCATCTTGGATGACGTCCCTTAAAGGAACCGTCATTCGTCGGGAAGTCGTCGGTGAAGATGGATGGATCCGCGCTGGAGGTCTTGAAGATCAGCCGGTCGTCATCGGATGGAAAAACAGAGAAGATGCGGCTTGGATGAAGATGTTTGCCGGTCCGGATGTCCTCTTCTGCCCGCTTGGATCAAGACTTCAGCCGGAGGATGGATGTCATTTTTCAGCCCCCGCTTGGGCTTGGATCAAGACTTCGGAGCCAGGACGGATCGGTGTGATACCCGGTGTGGTGAAGACAAGGTAGGAAGATCTTCAGGGGCTTAGTGTTAGGTTTATTTAAGGGGGGTTTGGGTTAGGTTAGGGGTATGTGGGTGGTGGGTTTTAATGTTGGGGGGGGTTGTATTTTTCTTTTACAGAGCTGAATTCTTTGGGGCATGCCCCACAAAGGGCCCTTTTAAGGGCTGGTAAGGTAAAAGAGCTTTGAAATTTTTTTAATTTAGAATAGGGTAGGGCATTTTTTTATTTTGGGGGGCTTTGTTATTTTATTAGGGGGCTTAGAGTAGGTGTAATTAGTTTAAAATTGTTGTAATATTTTTCTAATGTTTGTAAATATTTTTTTAATTTTTGTAACTTAGTTCTTTTTTATTTTTAGTACTTTAGTTAGTTTATTTAATTGTATTTAATTGTAGGTATTTTATTTAATTAATTTATTGATAGTGTAGTGTTAGGTTTAATTGTAGATAATTGTAGGTATTTTATTTAATTTATTTATTGATAGTGTAGTGTTAGGTTTAATTGTAACTTAGGTTAGGATTTATTTTACAGGTAATTTTGTAATTATTTTAACTAGGTAACTATTAAATAGTTATTAACTATTTAATAGCTATTGTACCTAGTTAAAATAAATACAAAGTTGCCTGTAAAATAAAAATAAATCCTAAAATAGCTACAATATAATTATAATTTATATTGTAGCTATATTAGGATTTATTTTACAGGTAAGTATTTAGCTTTAAATAGAAATAATTTATTTAATAAGAGTTAATTTATTTAGTTAGATTTAAATTCTATTTAATTTAGGGGGGTGTTAGTGTTAGGGTTAGAATTAGCTTTAGGGGTTAATACATTTATTAGAATAGCGGCGAGATCCGGTTGGCAGATTAGGGGTTAATACTTGAAGTTAGGGATCGGTGATGTTAGGGAGGGCAGATTAGGGGTTAATACTATTTATTATAGGGTTATTGAGGCGGGAGTGAGGCGGATTAGGGGTTAATAACTTTATTATAAAAGCGGCGCGGTCCGGTCGGCAGATTAGGGGTTAATAAGTGTAGGCAGGTGGAGGCGACGTTGAGGGGGGCAGATTAGGGGTTAATAAATATAATATAGGGGTCGGCGGTGTTAGGGGCAGCAGATTAGGGGTACATAAGTATAACGTAGCTTGCGGCGGTGTGCGGATGGCAGATTAGGGGTTAAAAAAATTTATTAGAGTGGCAGCGATGTGGGGGGGACCTCGGTTTAGGTGTACATAGGTAGTTTATGGGTGTTAGTGTACTTTAGAGCACAGTAGTTAAGAGCTTTATAAACCGGTGTTAGCCCAGAAAGCTCTTAACTACTGACTTTTTTCTGCGGCTGGAGTTTTGTCGTTAGATTTCTAACGCTCACTTCAGCCAAGACTCTAAATACCGGCGTTAGAAAGATCCCATTGAAAAGATAGGATACGCAAATGGCGTAGGGGGATCTGCGGTATGGAAAAGTCGCGGCTGCAAAGTGAGCGTTAGACCCTTTCCTGACTGACTCGAAATACCAGAGGGTGGTAAAAACCAGCGTTAGGAGCCTCTAACGCTGGTTTTGACGGCTACCACCCAACTCTAAATCTAGGCCTAAGTTACAAAAAATAAAAAAGAAATTATCAAAGCTTTAAACTAATTACACCTAATCTAAGGGCCCTATGAAAATAAAAAAGCACCCCAAAATAAACCCCCCTAGCCTACAATAAACTACCAATAGCCCTTAAAAGGGCCTTTTGCGGGGCAATGCCCCAAAGTAATCAGCTCTTTTACCTGTAAAAAAAAAAAAAAAAAACCCACCACCCACACAACCAACCCCTCAAATAAAAAGCTAACTAAAAAAAAATAAGCTCCCATTGCCCTGAAAAGGCATTTGGATGGGCATTGCCCTTAAAAGGGCATTTAGCTCTATTGCAGCCCAAGTCTTAATCTAAAACTAAAACCCACACAATAAACCCTTAAAAAATCCTAACACTAACCCCAAAAGATTTACTTACAGTTTTGAAGATCCGACATCCATCCTCCAAGAAGCCGGGAGAAGTCCTCAACAAAGCGGCCAAAGTCTTCATCCAAGCCCGCAGAAGTCTTCATCCAGACGGCATCTTCTATCTTCATCCATCCAGTGTGGAACACTACACTATAAATAAATAAATTACCTAAATTAAATTAAACTAATTACAATTAAATAAAATAAACTAAAGTACAAAAAAAACAAAACACTAAATTACAAAAAATAATAAAATAATTACAAGAATTTTAAACTAATTACTCCTACTCTAATCCCCCTAATAAAATAAAAAATCCCTACCCTACACTAAATTACAAATAGCCCTTAAAAGGGCCTTTTGCGGGGCATTGCCCCAAAGTAATCAGCTCTATTACCTGTAAAAAAAATTACAATACCCCCCCAACATTACAACCCACCACCCACACACCCAACCCTACTCAAAAACCCACCCAATCCCCCTTAATAAACCTAACACTAACCCCTTGAAGATCACCCTACCTTGAGACGTCTTCACCCAACCGGGCAGAAGTGGACCTCCAGACAGCCATAAGTCTTCATCCTATCCGGGCAGAAGAGGACCTCCAGACGGGCAGAAGTCTTCATCCAGGTGGCATCTTCTATCTTCATCCATCCGGAGCGGAGCGGGTCCATCTTCAAGCCAGCCAACGCGGAGCATCCTCTTCCAACGACATCCAACTGAAGAATGAAGGTTCCTTTAAATGACGTCATCCAAGATGGCGTCCCTTGAATTCCAATTGGCTGATAGGATTCTATCAGCCAATCGGAATTAAGGTACAAAAAATCCTGTTGGCTGATGCAATCAGCCAATAGGATTGAAGTTCAATCCTATTGGCTGATCCAATCAGCCAATAGGATTCAGCTCGTATTCTATTGGCTGATTGGAACAGCCAATAGAATGCGAGATCAATCCTATTGGCTGATTGCATCAGCCAATAGGATTTTCCCTACCTTAATTCCGATTGGCTGATAGAATCCTATCAGCCAATCGGAATTCAAGGGACGCCATCTTGGATGACGTCATTTAAAGGAACCTTCATTCTACAGTTGGATGTCGTTGGAAGAGGATGCGCCGCATCGGCTGGCTTGAAGATGGACCCACTCCGCTCCGGATGGATGAAGATAGAAGATGCCGCCTGGATGAAGACTTGTGCCCGTCTGGAGGTCCTCTTCTGCCCGGATGGGAAGAAGACTTATGTCCGTCTGGAGGTCCACTTCTGGCCGGTTGGGTGAAGACGTCTCAAGGTAGGGTGATCTTCAAGGGGTTAGTGTTAGGTTTTATTAAGGGGGGATTGGGTGGGTTTTAGAGTATGGTTGGGTGTGTGGGTGGTGGGTTGTAATGTTGGGGGGTATTGTAATTTTTTTTACAGGTAATAGAGCTGATTACTTTGGGGCAAAAAAAAAAAACCTTTTTTGGGCTATTTGTAATTTAGTATAGGGTAGGGCATTTTTTTATTTTGGGGGGCTTTTTTATTTTATTAGGGGGATTAGAGTAGGTGTAATTAGTTTAAAATTCTTGTAATTATTTTATTATTTTTTGTAATTTAGTGGGGGGGGGATTTGTACTTTATTTTATTTTATTTAATTGTAATTAGTTTAATTTAGGTAATTAATTTATTTATAGTATAGTGTTAGGTTTAAATGTAAGGTTAGGTTAGGGTTTATTTTACAGGTAAATTTGTACTTATTTTAGCTAGGTAGTTATTAAATAGTTAATAACTATTTAATAACTATTCTACCTAGTTAAAATAAATACAAACTTGCCTGTAAAATAAAAAATAAATCCTAAAATAGCTACAATGTATTAGTTATATTGTAGCTAGCTTAGGGTTTATTTTATAGGTAAGTATTTAGTTTTAAATAGGACTAATTTAGTTAATGATAGGAATTTTATTTCGATTTATTTAAATTATATTTAAGTTAGGGGGGGTTAGGTTTAGGGTTAGAGTTAGGTTTAGGGGTTAATAACTTTATTATAGTGGCGGCAATGTTGGGGGCGGCAGATTAGGGGTTAATAAATGTAGGTAGGTTGCGGCGACATAGGGGGCAGCAGATTAGGGGTTAATAAATAAAATGTAGGTGTCGGCGATGTTGGGGGCAGCAGATTAGGGGTTCATAAGTATAATGTAGGTGGCGGCGGTGTCTGGAGCGGCAGATTAGGGGTTAATAATATAATGCAGGTTGCAGCGATGTTGGGGGCAGCAGATTAGGGGTGTTTAGACTCGGGGTTCATGTTAGGGTGATAGGTGTAGACATAAATGTATTTTCCCCATAGGAATCAATGGGGCTGAGTTAGGAGCTGAACAATGGGGCTGAGTTAGGAGCTGAACGCTGCTTTTTTGCAGGTGTTAGGTTTTTTTTTCAGCCGAAACTGCCCCATTGATTCCTATGGGGAAATCGTGCAAGAGCACGTTTAGCCAGCTCACCGCTACCGTAAGCAGCGCTGGTATTGAGGTGAGATGTGGAGCTAAATTCTGCTCTATGATCACTTTTTTGCGGATAACGGCGGGTTTAAAAAAACCTGTAATACCAGCGTTGTTTGTAGGTGAGGGGTGAGCATAAACTAAGCGTTAGCACCGCACAGCCTTACCGACAAAACTCGTAATCTAGCCGATAGTTTTGATAGATAAATCAAAAAATCATGGCTCTATTTCTGTTTAAAAGGAGTGATAGTAAAAAAGTTACAAATTCTTTAGTATTTTCTCTGAAATTCCCGATAGTGAAGGGGTAAACTTCTATACTTGTCTGAGGTATACATAACAAACAACAACAGCTAGCAATGTGAAATAATAATAATTATAACCGCAACACTTCAGAAATACACTTGCAAAACTGTTTATGTAAATGTAATTGTCTTGCTGGAACGTATCTTCAGGAGGAGGCTGGGAGCATTCCGGGGAGCATTCTAGGGGACTTTTCACCTACACCCATCATGCAGAATTCATCAAGATTCTGTTGCCCTTGTGCCGTGTCTGTTCTTCTGCTAACAAGGTTTTCATGTTTTTAAGGGGTTTATGGGGTATTTTCCGCTTAAGCTGCTTTCAAGTTTTCATTTTACTATATGCTACAGGGGACTGTTTAATAGAGGGAGTTTTATCTCCTGTTTGTTCTGTGCGGGTTTGAAGGCCATTATATGATGCTAGTATCCGTAACAGAAGTGAAGAATAATGATATAGATGCTGCTCCACACAACTTGTGGCTGTGAGGTGGGTACAAATTTTTATGAATTCTGCAATTTTTTATTTGCTATGCAAGTTTTCTCAGCAAGATATTCTAATAAATAAAAAGCATCACATTCAGTAACAGCACTTTCTTTCAGTAGCAGCAATTTATTTTAGTATCAGCACTTTCAGTAGCAGCACTTTCAGTAGCAGCAATTTATTTTAGTATCAGCACTTTCAGTAGCAGAACTTTCAGTCACAGCACTTTCAGTAGCAGCACTTTCTTTCAGTAACAGAACTTTCAGTAACAGCACTTTCTTTCAGTATCAGCACTTTCAGTAGCAGAACTTTCAGTCACAGTACTTTCAGTATCAGCACTTTCAGTAGCAGAACTTTCAGTCACAGCACTTTCAGTATCAGCACTTTCAGTAGCAGAACTTTCAGTCACAGCACTTTCAGTAGCAGCACTTTCTTTCAGTAACAGAACTTTCAGTATCAGCACTTTCAGTAGCAGTACTTTCAGTAACAGAACTTTCAGTAACAGCACTTTCTTTCAGTAACAGAACTTTCAGTAACAGCACTTTCTTTCAGTATCAGCACTTTCTTTCAGTAACAGCACTTTCTTTCAGTATCAGCACTTTCTTTCAGTAACAGCATTTTCTTTCAGTAACAGCACTTTCTTTCAGTAACAGCACTTTCTTTCAGTATAAGCACTTTCTTTCAGTATCAGCACTTTCTTTCAGTAACAGCACTTTCTTTCAGTCTCAGCACTTTCTTTCAGTAACAGCACTTTCTTTCAGTATCAGCACTTTCTTTCAGTAACAGCACTTTCAGTAACAGCACTTTCTTTTAGTAACAGAACTTTCAGTAACAGCACTTTCTTTCAGTAACAGAACTTTCAGTAACAGCACTTTCTTTCAGTATCAGCACTTTCTTTCAGTATCAGCACTTTCTTTCAGTAACAGCACTTTCTTTCAGTAACAGCACTTTCTTTCAGTATCAGCACTTTCTTTCAGTAACAGAACTTTCAGTAACAGCACTTTCTTTCAGTAACAGAACTTTCAGTAACAGCACTTTCTTTCAGTATCAGCACTTTCTTTCAGTAACAGCACTTTCTTTCAGTATCAGCACTTTCTTTCAGTAACAGAACTTTCAGTAAAAGCACTTTCTTTCAGTATCGGCACTTTCTTTCAGTAACAGCACTTTCTTTCAGTAGCAGTACTTTCAGTAACAGTACTTTCAGTAGCAACACTTTCTTTCAGTAACAGCACTTTCTTTCCGTAGCAGTACTTTCAGTAACAGCACTTTCTTTCAGTAGCAGCACTTTCAATAGCAGCACTTTCAGTAACCACACTTTCTTTCAGTAACAGCCCTTTCAGTAACAGCACTTTCTTTCAGTAACAGCACTTTAAGTAACAGCACTTTCAGTAACCACACTTTCTTTCAGTAACAGCCCTTTCAGTAACAGCACTTTCTTTCAGTAACAGCACTTTAAGTAACAGCACTTTCAGTAGCAGCACTTTCAGTAACAGCACTTTCAGTAGAAGCACTTTCAGAAACAGCACTTTCAGTAGCAGCACTTTCAGTAACAGCACTTTCAGTAGAAGCACTTTCAGTAACAGCACTTTCAGTAGCAGCACTTTCAGTAACAGCACTTTCAGTAGCAGAACTTTCAGTAACAGCACTTTCAGTAACAGCACTTTCAGTAGAAGCACTTTCAGTAACAGCACTTTCAGTAACAGCACTTTCAGTAGCAGCACTTTCAGTAACAGCACTTTCAGTAGCAGAACTTTCAGTAACAGCACTTTCAGTAGAAGCACTTTCAGAAACAGCACTTTCAGTAACAGCACTTTCAGTAACAGCACTTTCAGTAGAAGCACTTTCAGTAACAGCACTTTCAGTAGCAGCACTTTCAGTAACAGCACTTTCAGTAGCAGAACTTTCAGTAACAGCACTTTCAGTAACAGCACTTTCAGTAGAAGCACTTTCAGTAACAGCACTTTCAGTAACAGCACTTTCAGTAACAGCACTTTCAGTAGCAGCACTTTCAGTAACAGCACTTTCAGTAACAGCACTTTCAGTAACAGCACTTTCAGTAGCAGAACTTTTTCCTATATAACAGCACTTTCAGTAGCAGAACTTTTTCCTATATAACAGCACTTTCAGTAGCAGAACTTTTTCCTATATAACAGCACTTTCTTACAGTAGCACTTTCCTTTATATCAACCATATATGCAAAAAAACATTAAATAGTTTTAAAAGTTGGCAGCTCTGTATTAATTTCTTAAAGATCTGTTATAAAGCTCTGTTTGGTATTGTCATTACTATGAATGTTATTTCAGCTTTATCCACAACAGTATGATATAAATGATCTTGTTGGAAAATGTGATGCACCCTTCCCATGGGTGTGAGCTAAATAATATATTATAGGTCAAAAATGAAAACATTTTATTCTGGTCTGAATGCAGGACAAAAACAAATTAGAACTGTTACAAATGTCAAACTTCTTAAACCATTTTACTTTTAAATTGCCAATGTTTGATAAATCATCCCCAATTCATGTTAATTCATTGGCATATATACAACGTATATATATATATAGCATAGCAATAATATTATGCATTATGTATAACTATTTTAATTGTTTTTATGTGGTTTTATCTAATTTCAGTATACTATTTTGTTTGACATTCTGCACAGGGACACAGAAAGATTATTACAATAGTAACAAATGGAAATGATACTGTAGACTAAATTGCAATGCACTTATCTAAGAAAAACTGCTTGCAATTAAACAATCACAATATACCCCTTATTATGTACCTGTCACACACACTGACCGCCTGTGTCTGTTCAAATAGACAGTGGTGAAGAGTATTATGCTGATTATCACTCCAAATGTGTTATTGCTCAGGTGATGTGCGGCACAGCTCACACTCTGAGCAGATGGAAACCATCAGGGTTGGTGCATGTAGCATAAGGAGGGAATCGTTTATGTAACGTATGACTCATAAGTTCATACGTTAGTGATTAAATGACAAAATAACAGACATAGAGAACTCAAAATCTAAATATAGAGTGGCACCTCTCATGAAATAAAACCTCTATACAGATATATAGATATAGGAGGTGCAGGGGTCAAGATCCCTCTCCCCAAGATCATATTAAACTAATATCTATATTGTAGTAAGACCCCATACACTTAACCCATTCAGTCCTGGGAATTTTACAAAAAAAATGGTTCGAAGTACCAGAGAATTTTTTGTATTTTTGCCATCACTCCATTTAAGACAGAAATATATCCTTTTTTTACTGACTTATCAAAATTATATATTTATTTTAAGTAGACAGCCCAAGGTTTTGATCTAGGCTCATTTTGGTATATTTCATGACACAATTTGGACGTCAGATGTGTGCAAAAGGCGATCATATAAAAAAAATCGTTAACTTTTTCACAACCTTTGGGTTCTCACAAAATTATTTACACACAACTACTGCAGTCATAAGACAAATAATTATACATGGTGATACCCTTTGTTCAGAAATCGCAGACACACACAGTTTTGCTATTTCTTTTTGGTAACTAGAAGGCAGCTGAAATTTCCGTTAGTGAAGGGGGTTAATTAGTTAGCTGGTAAGGGTTGTATCACTGTACTGTAAGGATTACCCTCCCACCTGACACCTCCCACCTACCTGATCCCTCCCAAACAGCTCTCCCTCCCCCTCATCCACACTCCTCACCACCATTTTAGGTACTGGCTGAAATTCAGATAAAGATGGCAATATTGTTGTTTTAAATAAAGATGATTATGTTGGAGTACCTCTACGCCAAATAGGGATACTTTGACATACAAACCTCTTTCTGGTAATCCTACATTGGCCTTTTAGAGTGAATTAACGAATCTCCTGGATGATGGAATTCATCTGGGGTTTTTCATCTAGTAACATCCAGCATTTGGTACCTGAGTTTCAGTTGGTCCCAATATTTCGCTATTTGCCCAAGATACATAAGGATCCAGTGAATCCACTGGGTTGGCCTATTGTGCCTGGCATTGGATCCCTCTTGTAGTCTTTGTCAGACTGGATGGATTCAGTTTTACAAACTTTAGTAAAGGGCCCATATAGTTATCATATCTATTGGAGGTTTGAAAGATTTCATTTGCCAGGCTGCTAACTGTTGGGTTGTGGTGGATATTATTTCTTTGTATACATTCACAGTTCTGTTTTGGAATATCTACTGACGCATCATTTCTTATGTTTGATGGCCAATGTTACTTACAATGTTGTGGGATGGCTATGGAGGTGAAATATCAACTGATTACATTTGATGACAATAGATTTTGTGAACTTATAACCTTTGCCAACAATGATATGTAGTTGAGATTTGTTGATTGCAATAGTGCCTCCCTAGCTGACTTGTTGGACATCATGCTTGATGGGGTCATGCATAATTCAGAAATAGTTTCTAAAACAATTAAGGAAGCCCAGTGCTGGCAATACTATATTGCATGCAAGATCTTGTCATCTAATACGTGCTATACCAAGGGATAAATTCGTTAGGCTAAGGCGTAATACAAAAAATAATGGTATCTCTCAAGAACAATTATTGGAGTTAAAAAAATATGTTAATAGTCCGAGATTTTGATTCTGAGGATCTAGAGCAGACCAGTGTAGTGAAGATTTAAAAAAAAGGATTTGATTTTAATAAAGTAGTGTTTTCAACTGAGTATACAAATCAGCTCCCTAAGATTGTTAGAATTTTGAAGAAAAATGTATCTTTATTATCCAGTGATCCTATTATGAGGGATGTGATAGGACAGTGTAAAATTGTCTCTAAGAAACCTGTTACCCTTTCATCTAAACTGTCCCCCAGTATGGTTAGAAGACATGAAAATATGGGGAGTTCTTTAGTAAACATGTCAATAATTCTGCAATTGCAAGAAATTTTATCAATGAACATTATACCAATGTTGCAAAAACAAATTGTCAAGATTATTGTTGCAGCAAGGAGGCCACTTAGGGGCAGCAATAGATAAAAAAAATACTGGACAAGAAAAAGTTATACTAAAGCGTCTATGGGATTGAACCTAAAATGGAATATAAGTTATTTTGTCTAGAAATTTGATCATCTGTAGCCAAGTAATGTTGTGACATAAAATAATAAATATTCATTTGCTGTAGTTTGTATAGTTTGATATATATATATATATATATATATATATATATATATATATATACTCCATCGCAAAAAAGGAACTCGCTGGTCTTATACGATAAAATATAGCGTTTATTATATCAATAAAAAAGACTGGATAAACAGCTCATGGAATTGGATGCCCCCAAAGTTAACGAATCACAGGAACAACTTACCTTTGTGACCACATATACAAGTGACAAATTAAACTTGAGGGATACTTTCAGTAAACATTGGGACATAGTGAAGAGTGACCCAGCACTTCCATTCAGGAATACAATACCCTCTCGAATGGGCTTTCGCAGAGCTACATCACTGAGAGATATACTGGTGAAAACCGACCCTGCCCTTGTTATAAAAAGAAATCCTGGTTGGACAACACTAAACCAGGTTGTTTCAGATGCCTGGGCTTCACCACTTGCAGTGCCTTACAGACAGGACCTTACTTTACCCACCCAATGAAAAAAGTGAAATATAAACACATATCGTCTAACATGTACGACTACATACATAGTCTATCTACTACACTGCACCTGTGGCCTTTTTTACATTGGAAATACGACCGATGACCTGAGGACACAAATGGCCAACCATAGGTCATCTATACGGTTGGCCATTCAGAAGGGCACATCGGACCAACCGGTGGCCAGGCACTTCATCCAAAGAGGACACACTGTGATTGACTTAAAATACACCATCATTGATCATGTCCCACCCCTCAATAGAGGTGGGGACAGGGGGAAGGTTCTTCTCCAAAGAGAAGCCAGGTGGACCCACAGGCTGGGGACCCTTACCCCCAATGAGTTAAATACCCATTTAGACTGACATTGTTTCTTATAAATTGACGTACTAATGGGACTTGCCCAATGAGGTGTTTTTATACATGTTTGGTTGTTATTGTTGTTGTACCTCTCCTTCTCTGTAGGTCCGTATCCCATCGTTCCTCTATGTATTTCCTTTAGAGGGCTATCTAGGTCCTTGACCTTTTCCACTTATGCCCATTTAGTATGTTTCTGCTATATCAGGGATCCGGATATAATGCAGCTTCCTATACTATTTGTTTATTGTCACACTTTATATTGCAGTTGTGTTTTTAGTGTGCGAAAGGTTAATGTATTTACATTGTATGCACTATAAAAGGAAGTATGGGGGTGAGACAGCTGTGTGAAGTTGGCACCCCATTAAATTGTGAATACAAATACAAATATAACATTAGTTAGTGCTACGTTTGTGCTGATTAATTGTGATATTAATGCCAGTTTAATTTCAGAGGTAATGCACATTATATTTTAGCTCATGTGACCTCAATCTCCGCCTACTTTCCACCCCATGTAATTAAATTGTGAAAAACAATATACACCATTCGTTAGTGCTGCATTTGTGCTGCAAAAATTGAAATTTGTGCCGTTTTTGTTTCTGAGCTATTGCACTTTATATTTCAGTACGTGACCTAATCTCCACCCACTTTCCACCCCATGTAATAAAATCATGAAAAAAACCACACCATTTGTTTTTGGTACGTTTGTGCTAATTTGTGCTGCAAAAATAAACGTTTGTGCCGATTTAATTTCTGAGATATTGCACTTTTTCAGCCCATGTGACCGCCTACTTTCCACCCCATGTACTTACATTGTGAAAAACAATACATCATTCCTTTGTGCTACGTTTGTGCTGATTTGTGCTGCAAAAATGAACATTTGTTCAAGTTTCGTTTTTGAGATATTACACTTTATATTTTAGCCTATGTGACCTCATCTCCGCCCACTTTCCACCCCATGTAATTAAATCATAAAAAAAAAATAAAAAAAAATATACTGTTTGTTTGTGCTGATTTGTGGATATACACTGGAAAATAATGTTAAATACATGGATGTGTACAGAAAAAGATGTAATGCAGCTAATATAGATCTGACTTTATCCGAGAAAACTTGCTGGAGTGCTAATTTGCTTAGTTAACTCCTGGAGGTAAGTGGAGGTTAATATTGGGCAAGTTGGCATTAACATGGCATCCTGAGGGTTAACAAGGCAATATAGAACTTAATATGACATAGAGGGGGTTAACATGGCAAAAAATGGGTTAATATGGCCAATAGGTGGTTTATGAGGCCTAATGAGGCAAAAATAAATAATATATTTTTTATTAATGGTTTAAGTACTTGGGATGCAAAAGTTTGTTTTTGCAGCACAAATGCAACAAAAACTAATGTTATATTTTGTTTTTGCAATTTAATTACATGGGGTGCAAAGTGGGCGGAGACTGAAGTTACATGGCCTATACAATAAAGTGCAATATCTACTAAGCTAAACCGACACAAACAATAATTTTTGCAGCACAAATCGGCACAGATGCAGCACAAATGAATTGTATATACTATTTTTATGGTTTAACTATACCGTATATGGTGGAAAGTGGGCAAAGATTGAGGTCACATGAAATATAATGTGTAATAGCTCAAGAAACCAAACAGGATCAAATGTTCTGGACAAAAACAAATGAATGGTATAATTTTTTATACGATTTAATTATATGGGGTGGAAGGTGGGCGGAGATAAGGTCACATGGGCTGAAATATAAAGTGCAATATCTCAGAAATGAAACTGGCACAAATGTTTATTTTTGCAGTACAAATGAGCACAAATGTAGCACTAATGAATGGTATATTTTTTTCATGATCTAATTACATGGGGTGGAAAGTGAGTGTAGATGAGGTCAGATGGCCTAAAATATAAAGTGCAATATCTCAGAAATGAAACCAGCACACATGTTATTTTTTGCAGCCCAAATCAGCACAAACACAGCATTAACGAATGGTATACTGTTTTTCACAATTTAATTACATGGGGTGGAAAGTGGGCAGAGATTTAGGTCACATGAGCTAAAATATAATGTGCATTATCTCTGAAATGAAACTGGCACTAACATTCATTTTTTGCAGCACAAATCAGCACAGACGTAACACTAACGAATGTTATTTCTTTCATGTAAATGGCATGAGCTAGTGACGTATGGGATACACATTCCTACCAGGAGGGGGCAAAGTTTCCCAAATCTCAAAATGCCTATAAATACACCTCCCACCACACTCATACCTTAGTTTTACAAACTTTGCCTCCATTGGGGGTGGTAAAGTAAGTTTGTGCTTGATTTCTATGATTTCTTCTATGATAAGCGCTTCTAAGCATTCTAAAGCCCAATTCCTCTCAGAGTACAGTGTTTGTCAGAGGGACGTGAAGAGAGTATCGCCTGTTGATTTTTATGGTTTCACTCATGGGAAACCTTTTCAAGGGTTCTCTGTTATCGGTCATAGGGATTCATCTCCTACCTCCCTTTTCAGATCGACAATATACTCTTATACAATTGCCTCTGCTGATAGTTTTCAGTACTGGTTTGGCTATCTGCTATATGTGGATGGGTGTCTTTCGGTAAGTATGTATCATTATTTAAGACACTCACAGCTATGTTTGGTGCTTTATGTTTTAATATAAAGTTTTAAATATATGTATTTATTTATATTTGCCATGAGTCAGGTCTATGTGTATTTCCCTTTGCAGTCTAACAGTTTCAGTATGGGAATCGTGTTTTAGGAAGTTCTTTTTTTCCCTGGGTTTTACTCTTTTTTTCAGATTTAACTTGCTTTTCCTTATTTTCGCGGGCAAACAAGGCTCTTGAGGGCACCATAATGCCGTTATTTATTGCGTCATTTTTGGCGCCAAACTTTTTTGGCGAGAATTTTCGTCTACAGTGACGCAATTTTAGTCTTTTGCTGCGTCTTTGTTGACGTTAGGTTGTTGGCACGAAGTCGTGCTTGTTATGACGTGAGGCATCATTTCCGGATGTTGGTTGGCGGCAAAAAAATTTCACTACTATTTGCGTTGTGCGTCATACTTGCCGCCAAATATTTTTTAGCTATTTTACCCCACTTCCTTTATGCTTTTGCTCTCTTTGTATTCTAGAGAACTATGCTGTTTGCTGCTATATGAGGAAATTGAATATTTGTTTAAATGTTATTTTTTCTTTTACATTTTTACAAAAATGTCTCAGTCTGATCCTGCCTCAGAAGCTACTGTAGGAACCATGCTGCCTGAACACAATTCTACCAAAGCTAAGTGTATCTGTTGTAAGCAAGCTGAGATTATGGGGGGTAGTTATCAAGCCGTCTACTTTTCTGACTTCGCCGGCCCAATACGCCCGCCTAAGCTCGCCTACCTTCGCCGCCACGGACCTTGAATACGTTCGCCTAAGTTATCAAAAAAAGCTGTCAAAAAGCCGCGGGGCGATGAGCAGCGGACTGTGAGAGTTATCACTCATCCGATCTCGCTCCCCTTCGGCTTTTTCCCAGCTTTATTGCTAGCCTGTCACTAAGCACTCACACTAAACTACACTGTTCTATCCCTATACCGGCACCCCCGGAGCCCCCCGCAACTCAATAAAGTTACTAACCCCTAAACCGCCGCTCCTAGACCCTGCCGCAACTCTTATAAATGTATTAACCCCTAAACCGCCGCTCCTAGACCCTGCCGCAACTCTTATAAATGTATTAACCCCTAAACCGCCGCTCCCGGACACCGCTGCCACCTACAGTATACCTAGTAACCCCTATCCTGCCCCCCCTACACCGTCGCCCTCTATAATAAAATTATTAACCCCTATCCTGCTGATCCTGCACCTCGCCGCAACTAAATAAATAGTTTAACCCCTAAATCGCCGCTCCCTGAACCCGCCGCAACCTATATTAAACCTATTAACCCCTATCCTGCCTCCCCCTACACCGTCGTCACCTATAATAAATTTATTAACCCCTATCCTGCCCCCCCTACACCGTCGTCACCTATAATAAATTTATTAACCCCTATCCTGCCCCCCACTACACCGCCGCCACTGTAATAAAATTATTAACCCCTAAACCTAAGTCTAACCCTAACCCTAACGCCCCCCTAACTTAAATATTAATTAAATAAATCTAAATAATATTTCTATTATTAACTAAATTAATCCTATTTAAAACTAAATACTTACCTTTAAAATAAACCCTAATATAGCTACAATATAAATAATAATTATATTGTAGCTATCTTAGGATTTATTTTTTATTTTACAGGCAACTTTCAATTTATTTTAACTAGGAACAATAGCTATTAAATAGTTATTAACTATTTAATAGCTTACCTAGCTAAAATAAACTGAAATTTACCTGTAAAATAAATCCTAACCTAAGTTACAATTACACCTAACACTACACTATACTTTAATAAATTATTCCTATTTAAAACTAAATACTTACCTGTAAAATAAACCCTAAGATAGCTACAATATAAATAATAATTATATTGTAGCTATCTTAGGATTTATATTTATTTTACAGGTAACTTTGTATTTATTTTAGCTAGGTAGAATAGTTATTAAATAGTTATTAACTATTTAATAACTACCTAGCTAAAAGAAATACAAAATTACCTGTAAAATAAATCCTAACCTAAGTTACAATTAAACCTAATACTACACTATCATTAAATTAATTAAATAAACTACCTACAAATAACTACAATTAAATACAATTACATAAACTAACTAAAGTACAAAAAATAAAAAAAGCTAAGTTACAAAAAATAAAAAAATAAGTTACAAACATTTTAAAAATATTACAACAATTTTAAGCTAATTACACCTAATCTAAGCCCCCTAATAAAATAACAAACCCCCCCAAAATAAAAAAATGCCCTACCCTATTCTAAATTAAATAAAGTTCAAAGCTCTTTTACCTTACCAGCCCTTAAAAGGGCCATTTGTGGGGGCATGCCCCAAAACGTTCAGCTCTTTTGCCTGCAAAAGAAAAATACAACCCCCCCAACATTAAAACCCACCACCCACATACCCCTAATCTAACCCAAACCCCCCTTACAAAAACCTAACACTAATCCCCTGAAGATCATCCTACCTTTAGTCGTCTTCACTCAGCCGAGCAGCGATGGATCCGAAGTGGACATCCGGAGCGGAAGAAGTTAATCCTCCAAGCGGCGCTGAAGAAATCTTCCATCCGATGAAGTCATCATCCAGGCGGCGATGAAGAAGCCTTCGATCCGGGCGATGTCATCTTCAAAGAGGCGCTGAAGAGGTCTTCTATCCGGGTGATGTCATCTTCCAAGCCGGGTCTTGAATCTTCCTCCCGCCGACGCGGAACCGGGAGCGGCGGTTTAGGGGTTAATATGTATAGAGTAGCTTGCGGTGGGCTCCGGGAGCGGCGGTTTAGGGGTTAATATGTATAGAGTAGCTTGCGGTGGGCTCCGGGAGTGGCGGTTTAGGGGGTAATAACTTTATTTAGTTGCGGCGGTGTAGGGGGGCAGATTAGTGGTGTTTAGACTCGGGGTACATGTTAGGGTGTTAGGTGCAGACAGCTCCCATAGAAATCAATGGGATGTCTGTCAGCAGCGAACTTGTACTTTCGCTATGGTCAGACTCCCATTGATTCCTATGGGATCCGCCGCCTCCAGGGGTGGCGGTTTGAAAACCAGGTACGCTGGGCCGTAAAAGTGCCGAGCGTACCTGGTTTTCTATTATTAACTAAATTAATCCTATTTAAAACTAAATACTTACCTTTAAAATAAACCCTAATATAGCTACAATATAAATAATAATTATATTGTAGCTATCTTAGGATTTATTTTTTATTTTACAGGCAACTTTCAATTTATTTTAACTAGGAACAATAGCTATTAAATAGTTATTAACTATTTAATAGCTTACCTAGCTAAAATAAACTGAAATTTACCTGTAAAATAAATCCTAACCTAAGTTACAATTACACCTAACACTACACTATACTTTAATAAATTATTCCTATTTAAAACTAAATACTTACCTGTAAAATAAACCCTAAGATAGCTACAATATAAATAATAATTATATTGTAGCTATCTTAGGATTTATATTTATTTTACAGGTAACTTTGTATTTATTTTAGCTAGGTAGAATAGTTATCATTTGATAACTAGCAAAAGTAGTGAGAATGTGCCGCACTTGTGTGCGGAACATCTGGAGTGACGTAAGAATCGATCTGTGTCGGACTGAGTCCGGCGGATCGAAGCTTACGTCACTAAATTCTACTTTAGCCGGTCTCGAGCCTTTGATAACTAAGGTGAATCAGCCTCGCCACAAATACGCTGCGGAATTCCAGTGTATTTGAGGTTGACGGCTTGATAACTACCCCCCTATATCTCAGGCTATATTATGTAACAGTTGTCATGATAAGCTTATGCATGCTGATAATGTTTCTGTTATCTAGTACAGCACCTATTGTTCCCTCAACATCTAATGTACATGATATCCCTGTTGATATGAAAAATTATATTGCTAATGCAATACAGAAGGCTATGTCTGCTATTCCACCTTCTAATAAATGTAAAAGGTCTTTTAAAACTTCTCATAAGTCTGATGATGACCGACAACATATTGAAATATCCTCCTCTGAAGAGGATCTCTCTGGTTCAGAAGATCCTATTTCAGAGATTGAAATTGATAAATCTTTTTATCTTTTTAAGATTGACTATATTTGTTCTTTATTGAAAGAAGTATTGGTTACTTTGGATATTGAGGACTCTGATCCTCTTGATAACAAATCCAGTAAGCATTTAAATTCTGTTTTTAAACCTCCTGTGATTACTCCTGAGGTTTTTCCTATTCCAGATGCTGTTTCTGATGTAATTGCTAAGGAATGGTCTAAGCCTGGTGCTTCTTTTAATCCTTCTTCTAGGTTCAAGAAGTTATATCCTTTACCAGTGGCTAAATTGGAGTTTTGGGAAAAAGTCCCTAAGGTTGATGGGGCTATTTCTACTCTTGCCAAACGTACTACTATTCCTATGGAAGATAGTACTTCTTTTAAGGATCCTTTAGATAGCAAAATTGAATCTTGTCTAAGGAAAGCTTATTTACATTCTGGCTATATTCTCAGGCCTGCCATTTCTATGGTGGATGTTGCAGCTGCATCAACTTTTTGGTTGGATAGCTTAGCACATCAGGAAGCAGATCCTAATTTGTCTAGCATTATTCGTTTGCTTCAACATGCTAATCATTGTATCTGTGATGCTATTTTTTATATCATCAAGATTGATGTTAAATCCATGTATTTAGCTATTTTAGCTAGAAGAGCTTTATGGCTTAAATCTTGGAATGCTGACATGGTATCTAAATCTAGATTATTATCTCTATCTTTCCAGGGTAATAATTTATTTGGTTCTCAGTTGGATTCTATTATTTCCACTATCACTGGGGGGGAAGGGAGTTTTTTTGCCTCAAGATAAAAAAATCTAAGGGTAAATCTAAAGCTTCTAATCATTTTCGTTCCTTTCGTCAGAATAGAGAACAGAAAACCACTCCTTCCCCTAAGCACTCTGGTTCCAATTGGAAGCCGTCTTCAAGTTGGAATAAATCCAAGCCTTTTAAGAAACCAAAGCCAGCCCCCAAGTCTGCATGATGGTGCGGCCCTCAATCCAGTTCAGCTGGTGGGGGGCAGATTGAAATTATTTCAAGACATTTGGGCAGATTCTGTTCAAAATCAGCGGATTCAGAGCATTGTCTCTCAAGGGTATCAGATAGGTTTCAGAGTAAGACCTTCTGTGAGAAGATTTTTTCTCTCACGTTCCAACAAATCCTGTGAAAGCTCAGGATTTTCTGAAGTGTCTCTCAGATCTGGAGCTTTCAGGGGTAATTATACCAGTTCCGCTTCAGGAACAGGATCTGGAATTTTATTCAAATCTATTCATTGTCCCAAAAAAAGAAAATTCATTCAGACCAGTTCTGGATCTGAAGTTTTTGAATCGTTTTGTAAGGGTCCCAACTTTCAAGATGGTGACTATAAGGACTATTCTACCTTTTGTTCAGTAATGTCATTACATGTCCACAATAGACTTACAGGACGCTTATCTTCATATTCCGATTCATCCAGATCACTTTCGGTTTCTGAGATTCTCTTTTCTAGACAAGCATTACCAATTTGTGAAATGCCCCCCCTACACATTTGCGGTGAATTGGGCACTAGCAGGGGGTGTCAATCATCCTGATCAGATCGGGATGATTGGCGTCCACCACTTAGAAGGTGGCAGAGAAGTTAAAAAGCACTGGTCTTACGACTGCTGCTTCTTAATTTAATTTTCATTCAGACCTGAAACTTCGAGGGTAGAAAGCAGAAACTGCTGCTTAATAAATCTACCCCCATTTTTATTTTTACTTGTAGATGCTAGACAAAGCCAAATCTTAAAAACAATTTGTGCATGTGTTTGCTCCTGGGAGAGTGCCAAATATACCTACCTCTGGCAAATATTATCGTTTTTTTTTTTTTTTTTTAATTCTTTTTTTATTAAAGAAACACAGGTACAATTGGTTAAGTAAACATACTGATAGAATTACAGCAGTATTACAGTTCAAATTATAGAATGAGCACAACATGTTGAATAGCCATATAGTAGCATGAAGACACAGTTGTTATAGTTGAATACAAAGAGACTACAAGTTCTTTCCATAAAGCATGGTGTCTATGAAATCCACAAGATTGAATGTTAGAACAGTGTTATGATATGGAATGGTCCATTCATACAGGGTTACAGCAAAATTTATTAAATATCGTCTCATAATGCACCTGTGCTTCTCAGTTTTTTAATAATAATACAGTAACACATAACACAACAAACAACATAAATTAATAAAAATAATAGAATAATAAAATAAAATAAAATAAAGATAAAAAAGAAACAGAACATTGCCATCTTCACAGCCATTCCAGACAGTCCTGCAATCTTTCTTTAATTTTGACAAAATTACTCGGTCTCTGTGGCATATTTGATATTAATGGTCAGGCTAAGCTAAGTGTTTGATGGTATGATTAGACATGGCGTTAGAGGGGTCTAGGGCAACTCTAGTTAGTGGTGCCATAGTTCGAATACAAAAACTTTTCACTAAGCAGGGTCAATACGTTAAGCTAGGTTTTACAGTGGTGAAGCAAGAACAAGCATATTATCAATAGCAAGGATAGGCACAGATAAGCAAGCGATTCATAGATCCTATAAAGATTGCCTATATAAGGACTGATTTAAGCCACTACAGGGGCTGCCCGAGAATTCCTTTGGAATAAGCGTATTAACAAGACACTGAAAATTTTAAACATAGCAATTAGCCAACCGGGTCAAGACCCGATTTCATTACAAAGCAGCCTCATCTCATACCGCAATACATTTTACCCCTATTACAAAAAGAGCAGTCAGTTTGATTCGACAGTGTATGAGAGAGAGAGTCTCACCCCAGCGAAAGAGCATGTAGGTCCTCTTGCAGATTTTTATGAGAATATATATAATTTAGGCGTGAAGATATTATAGTAAACTGCCAAGGCGGGTGTTGCAGACAATAAACTACAAGAGCATTGCAACCACTCAGTAAGCTTAGCGCGCCCAAAAACCCTCTCTGTCTGGCCTAGCGATATTGTAAACTTTATTGAATCAGCAATATTAAATTACATCAGGGTTGTACGCTAGTGTGCTTATAGCCTATTGCAAATTATGTGAAGCAAACCCTCCATGATTAATAGACAGGATTATGCTCAGTAAAGTACCATGCCAAGCACACCAAAAGTTATGTTGCCCCAGGTTGCTTATCCGAAAACAATACTGACCAAAACGTATGTAAAATAAAAACAAAGAAAAATAAAAGTTTAAGGGAGGGAGTTTAGGGGCTCCTGTAGGGACAAACCAAGTACTGAAAATTAATGGAATTAAGGTGTGGTA
Source organism: Bombina bombina (assembly GCF_027579735.1). NCBI lineage: Eukaryota > Metazoa > Chordata > Amphibia > Anura > Bombinatoridae > Bombina > Bombina bombina. The sequence goes on along the minus strand of NC_069499.1, from coordinate 59,371,659 downwards.
TAAAGTCTGCTGTCATTTTATAAATAAAAGGAACATAAATAAAGACAACGTGAAACAACATAAAACAACATAAGAGGCCAACAGGGCCAAAACAGTAACGGGAGGCATGAAACAGTAACAGCATACAGTAGTAGGCCAATAGGCTGGCTCCCTGTCCATTGCTATGAAGTGAGATGCATACTGTTATAAGCCGTGTTAAACTCTTCTGACAATGTGCGATAGAAATAATTCAGGCTATAGTTAATGTTCCAATTGCAAAAAAGCCGATCAAAACAGTAGAAGTTTTTATTCAGCAACCATAGGAAACGGTTGGATCGGGAACCATTGGCATTAACCTATTCCCGCCCTGGTTAGAGCGAGCGATTCGTGATGTGGATCTGATGGCCGGCTTAGCTGTTGTACATGAAGAGACTGCTCTGCTGCGCTGCGTCCACAGATGTCCCGTGTAGACAAGCGTAACCCGCTGGTATAGACATCCCTCTCAATTAGGATGTCAGAGGAAGATCTACCTGAGATGGGAGTTATGTACATTAGGGTGTCCGTGCTGCAGTCCACAATCATAGAGGCCGGCTGTATGCCAAGTTCAGAAGAAACTGACTGTAGTGAGGTAGACATAAGCGGTGTCTCAGCGGTAAGTCGTCCTATATCTTGAGCAAGACTAGCGTTCTCCAGCGGATTGAGAGTCCCAGCAACCCTTCCAGGGACGCACGCCGGGTTGGAAGACGAATGTAGGGGGGGCAGAGCTTTTTCCTCTCGGTGTGATGAGCGGTCGGCTAATTCCAAAGCAGGAGCGAGTGAGCAGTTCATGGAGATAGATCCATGTAAATAAGCACAGTGCAGATAGTGCGGGTTGCGATCTAAAGGGTAGGTTGGCATGTATATCGGGTTACTGCTTATAAAGTGAGGCTTCCCAGCCGCTTGTACCGCGTCCTGTAGCCTCTCAAAGCTCATGAGTATGCGATCGAGCGAAGGCTGTAGGATTGCAAGTATCTGCTCAGTCAATTCACACTTTGCATCCATCTCCCTGAAGCAGCGGTCCCGCAAAGATATGTACAAAGTCCCTCGTGGGTTCTATTTTTGTCAAATGGCTT
>NC_069499.1:58964761-59070469 GCF_027579735.1 Bombina bombina | reverse complement strand
AGCTTTGGTTCGTACAAAACCTGTTATTAAGTCAATTTCTCCTCCTTGGAGTTTGAATTTGGTTGTGGGGGCTCTTCAAGCTCCTCCGTTTGAACCTATGCATTCACTGGACATTAAATTACTTTCTTGGAAAGTTTTGTTTCTTTTGGCCATCTCTTCTGCTAGAAGAGTTTCTGAATTATGTGCTCTTTCTTGTGAGTCTCCTTTTCTGATTTTTCATCAGGATAAGGCGGTGTTGCGAACTTCTTTTAAATTTTTACCTAAGGTTGTGAATTCTAACAACATTAGTAGAGAAATTGTGGATCCTTCATTGTGTCCTAATCCTAAGAATTCTAAGGAGAGATCATTGCATTCTTTGGATGTAGTTAGAGCTTTGAAATATTATGTTGAAGCTACTAAGAATTTCCGAAAGACTTCTAGTCTATTTGTTATCTTTTCCGGTTCTAGGAAAGGTCAGAAGGCTTCTGCCATTTCTTTAGCATCTTGGTTGAAATCTTTAATTCATCATGCTTATGTCGAGTCGGGTAAAACTCCGCCTCAAAGGATTACAGCTCATTCTACTAGGTCAGTTTCTACTTCCTGGGCGTTTAGGAATGAAGCTTTGGTTGGTCAGATTTGCAAAGCAGCAACTTGGTCTTCTTTGCATACTTTTACTAAATTCTACCATTTTGATGTGTTTTCTTCTTCTGAAGCAGTTTTTGGTAGAAAAGTACTTCAGGCAGCTGTTTCAGTTTGATTCTTCTGCTTATAATTTCAGTTTTTTTCATTATAAGATTTAAACTTTACTTTGGGTGTGGATTGTTTTCAGCGGAATTGGCTGTCTTTATTTTATCCCTCCCTCTCTAGTGACTCTTGCGTGGAAGATCCACATCTTGGGTAGTCATTATCCCATACGTCACTAGCTCATGGACTCTTGCTAATTACATGAAAGAAAACATAATTTATGTAAGAACTTACCTGATAAATTCATTTCTTTCATATTAGCAAGAGTCCATGAGGCCCACCCTTTTTGTGGTGGTTATGATTTTTTTGTATAAAGCACAATTATTCCAATTCCTTATTTTTTTATGCTTTCGCACTTTTGTCTTATCACCCCACTTCTTGGCTATGCGTTAAACTGATTTGTGGGTGTGGTGAGGGGTGTATTTATAGGCATTTTGAGGTTTGGGAAACTTTGCCCCTCCTGGTAGGAATGTATATCCCATACGTCACTAGCTCATGGACTCTTGCTAATATGAAAGAAATGAATTTATCAGGTAAGTTCTTACATAAATTATGTTTTTGTTCACTCTCTTATCAATACTGTCTCAGTCATCACATTGAATGAAACAATTTGCAATTTATACTGATACCTCATTTTGCTTTCTATGCGTATATGTAGGAAAATATGGTTTCCCTTTCTTACAGTTACATACTTTAGAGCTAACATTGAGGTTGCCCAGTTTCCCATGCTGAAAACTCCTGATTTGTTTCCACAGTATAACCTAGACATTGGTATTATTGCTTATATATTTTGTTAATGATTTCTCAATCCTGTCTTTTTTTTTTTTTTTTTTTTACATTGTAGGTTGCAATTTGTATTTCTCTTGTAAGATGTATCGAGTCCACGGATTCATCCTTACTTGTGGGATATTCTCCTCCCCTACAGGAAGTGGCAGAGAGCACTCACAGCAGAGCTGTCTATATAGCTCCCCCTTAGCTCCACACCCCAGTCATTCTTTCTGCCTGCTTAACTGCTAGGAAGTGCAAAAGGAGTGTGGTGACAAAAATGTTAGCTTTTTATTTTCTCAAGCAAAAGTTTATTTTAGTTGAAATATTTTTTTATTAACTCCTCTTCTCATCCTTGTACATCAGGAATCACACATACAATTCACATTTTGGGTACATCATAATTCATAATATCGAATCTTTTTAACATAGTCGTGTCCAGCCCAAAAATGTCTTTATTTACGTCTCTTAACAGATCATATGTGTTGTCCCCCAATTGTTTGCATGTAGACTTGATAATTGGGTGAAATTTTCTCTTTGACTTTTGTCCGGTGTCATTGAGTCAATCTTCTTCGTATTGGTATTAGGAGTCACTTTTTCTAATAGGTTTTCCCCCTTTATCAATCTTTTACAGTCTCATTAAGACTAGTGTCCATTGTAGGGAGTATAATAATGAGGGGGGCGATAGTTCGTTTCATTTTCAACGTGAGTTACCAACATGGTAAATGTTAACAGACTAAACCAACAAAACAAATATACAAGAACATTTATGGAGTTATACCTTATCACTCCCCATTTTATCTTTTCAGTGTCTAAAGAATCATATGCTCATCCAGGAGTACACCTGCCAAAGACCCAAAGAAAGTAAAAAAAAATAGAGATAAATAGATTTATCAGCCATCTCCCTCCTTCCACTTCACTCTGTCCTATAAAGTATCTTTAGCTGTCTCCCCTGCCCTAGACCTACTCTACACAATATGGTGTGTCAGTTTTTACTATTTTCTATTATCCAGTAGAACCAAACTTTTTGGAACTGTGGTTCCATGTCTTGTATATGTGCTGCTGATTAATGCATCAAATATGTCATCCGGATCCTAGCTAGGACCTCTGTCCAAGACGGTATCTCCGTCTTCCAATATTTTGCAATCGTTATTCTTGTTGTGGTGCACAGAATTCTGATGAACATATTTATGTGTGCATTAAATCTGGGTACGGTTTCATGTAGCAATGCTTGGGCTGGAGTGAGAGATATTGGTTCATTTAGCACCTTGCTCAACAATTTAGACAGCTTTTGCCATATGTTGCTTACTTTAGTACACTCCCACCACATGTAGAGGTAGGAACCTGTTACTTTGCAGCCTCTATAGCAATGGCTGGAGCTACCTTTTACCATATGAGCTATGTATATCTCTCTGAAGATTGTCCAGATCTGGGATATTAATTTTAATAGGGAGTGCTCTAAACAGATACAAAATTCTAGGTAGGATTGTCATTTTCACCGCTGACATTCTGCCATACCAGGAGAAACCCATTTTCCTCTATTTCCCTAAATCTGATCGGACCGTCTTGAACAAGGGGATATAATTTGCCGCATATAGCTTTGAGGAGTGTGTAGTTAATTTAATCCCCAAGTATTTTAGCCCCTCTGTCACCCATTGAAAGTCGAAATTTGCCTCAATCAACTTAATCGGGTGTTTTGGAATAGATAAAGGGAGTGCTTCACATTTTTCAGCATTGATTTTATAGCCAGATATCTGGGAAAACAATTGATTTGCTTGGTATACAAAGGGTAAGGATTTTAAGGGGTTTGTAATAGTAAGCAACACATCGTCTGCAAACAGGGCAATTTTATGATGTATCTTTCCTATTTATACCCCTAAGATGTCCGGGCAGTTCCGTTTATATGCTGCTAGTGGTTCAATACATATTGCAAAGATATGGGGTGAGAGCGGGCATCCCTGTCGCGTACCGTTAAGTATGTGTATTTCTTTAGACTGATGTCCTATCGCCCTAACCTGAGCTGTGGGTGTTGAGTATAGACCTTTAATGGCTTGTAGGAATCTCCCGTCAAACCCCATTATTGTCAGCACCGCCAACATATATTTCCAATCTACCCTGTCGAATACCTTCTCTGCATCCAGCGATAAGACCAGAGAAGGCACTCCCCTATCTTGAAGAAAGCTTTTTACCGACACCATTTTGCGAATATTATCTGGGGCTTCCCTATCCTTGACAAATCCAACCTGATCTGGGTGTATAATGGAGGGTTAAATATGTTTTAATCTATTGGCCAATATTTTTGTTACTATTTTGAGGTCTTGATTGATAAGGGAAATTGGTCTATAGCTAGCACAAAATTTAGGGTTTTTCCCCTGTTTCGGTATGACCACTATCCTGGCACGAAGAAGGTCCGTAGTTATCTCCCCACCCTCCATAATGTGATTTGCAAATACTAAGTGGGATACCAATATATCTTTAAATGCTTTATAGTTTTCCCCTGGGAACCTATCAGGTCCTGAGGCTTTACTTGGTTTAAGTTCCTTAATAGCTATCAACACCTCAGCATGGGTGATTTTAGCATTCAGAATATCTCTGTCTCCCTCAGTTATTGGTGTCAGGTTTGCTTTTAGTAGGAAGGAGTCAAATATCTTTTGCGTTGAGGAATTATGCTGTACCTTTGAGCCATCGTATAGCTCACTATAGAATCGGGTGAAAGTATCAATAATTTCCTGAGGGTGGGAAGTCACCCATCCATTAGAGCCCTGTATTTGTGGTATAGAAAGAGCCTGATAGTTATCTCTAATTTTCTTTGCTAAGTATTTATCGGGCTTGTTAGCAAAAATAAAATAATTTGTTTTTACTCTGTGTGCTGCTTTCAGGGAGTGGTCATTTAATAGTGACGGCAAACTCTGTCTTTTATTTGTGAGTTGCGTCAATATAGCTTTTGACTTTGTTTATGTAGTGCCTCTAAAGATTTGATTTCTGCATCTAATTGTTGTATGTGGGACTCATTCTGTTTTTTATGTAAGGTTTTTTCTTTAATCAGGATCCCCCTCAACACCGCTTTATGTGCCGCCCAAGGCGTGATCGGATTCTCTGTGGAATCTGTTAATCTGCCAGTACTCTTTCAAAAAAGTTTATTTTAAATGGTACCAGTGTGTACTATTTACTCTCTGGCAGAAAAGGGATGAAGATTTCTGCTAGGAGGATGATGATCTTAGCATTTTGTAACTAAGATCCACTGCTGTTCTCACAAGGGCTGAAGAGTAAAGGAAAACTTCAGTTGGGGGAACGGTTTGCATGCTAATCTGCATATGAGTTATGTTCAGTCTATATTTTTCTAGACAGACTGTTAATTCTAGAAAAGGCTGGCAATATTCCCATGAGGGAAGGGTAAGCTGTAAATAGGAATTTCAGCTTGCTGGAAGGGCTCATTAGTTACTGGTGACACTGTTAAAAAACAAAAAAACAAACAAAACGTTTTGGTTTATTCAGTGACTGATGCAATTATAACATTTTTTTGAAGGGACTAAAGGGGTCATTGTGGCTTGTTTTTTTTTTTTTAACCCACATGGTTAATTTAACCCACTCTGGTGTTTGATAGGCCTCAATACATCGAGTGAGGTGGGAGGGGCCTATTTTCACGCCTCAGTTGCGCAGTTTCTTTTCCTCAGAGACATCTAACTGCTTCTCCTGAGGTTCCTGCTTTGTTTGAGGGCTGTAAAATAAGTTTTTCCCCCCACAAATCGTTCTGAAGGTCAGGTAGGAGCCACAGCAGAGTTGTGGCAAAGTGCTGAAAGTCTTTTTTACTGGTTTTGACGTTTTTTCAATCTGGTTTTGCCATTAAGGAGTTAATTGTTTGTTTGCATAGCTGTGCAAAGTCACTAAGTCTTTATGATGCTACTGTAAAATTTTTGTTAAGTTTACTGCTTTTTTACACTGTTTTGCAGAATTTGTGCAACTTTTTTTCTCTTAAATGCACAGTACCGTTTTAATTCTAAGTGTTATTTACTTTGATTACAGTGTTTTCCAAGCTTCCTTGTTCAATATCTTTTGGAAGCCATTGTGGAACCCCCTCTTAGAATGTGTCCCAATTGTACTGATATGTCTATAAACTATAAGGAACATATATTAGCACTTAAAATAGAGCAATAGATGATTCTCAGTCAGAAGTAAATGAGGGTTTAGCATCTAGCTCTCCCCAAGTGTCACAACCAGTAATGCCTGCTCAAGTAATGCCAAGTACCTCTAGTGCGTCAAATTCTTTTACTTTACAGGATATGGCCACATTTATGAATACAACCCTCACGGAGGTTTTATCTAAACTGCCTGGTTTACAAGGAAAGCGGGACAGCTCTGGGTTTAGGAAAAATGCTGAGGCGTCTGGCGCTTTAGTAGTCGTATCTGATATGCCCTCACAATGCTCTGAAGTAGGGGTGAGGGATTTGTTATCTGAGGGACGCTTCCTCAGACAGATTCTGATATGACTGCCTTTAATTTTAAGCTTGAACACCTCCGCTTATGGCTCTGGGAGGTATTAGCTACTCTGGATGATTGTGACCCTATAGTGGTTCCAGAGAAATTGTGTAAAATGGATAAATACTTAGTTTCCTGTTTACACTGATGTTTTTCCAGTCCCTAAGAGGATTGTGGATATTATTACTAAGGAGTGGGATAGAACAGGTATTCCGTTCTCTCCCCCTCTTGTTTTTAAGTAAATGTTTCCCATATCTGACACCATGCCGGACTCATGGCAGACAGTTCCTAAGGTGGAGGGAGCTATTTCTACTCTGTCTAAGCGTACAACTATACCTATCGAAGACAGTTGTGCTTTCAAAGATCCTATAGATAAAAAAATTAGCGGGTCTCCTGAAGAAAATTTTTGTTCATCAGGGTTTTTCTCTCCAATCTATTGTGTGCATTGTTCATGTAACTACTGCAGCTGCTTTCTGGTTTGAGGCTCTAGTAGAGGCTCTTAAGATGGAGACTCCATTAGAGGAGATTATGGTCAGAATTAAGGCCCTTAAGTTGGCTAATTCTTTTATTACTAATTCCACATTTCAACTGGCTAAATTAGCGGCAAAGAATTCAGGTTTTGCCATTTTTGCACGCAGGGCGTTATGGCTTAAGTCCTGGTCTGCTGATGTGTCATCAAAATCTAGACTTTTGAACATCCCTTTCAAAGGAAAGACCCTATTCGGGCCTGAACTGAAAGAGATTATTTCAGACCTCACTGAAGGGAAAGGTCATACCCTTCCTCAGGATAGATCAAATAAGATGAGGACCAAACAAAATAATTTTTGTTCCTTTCGGAACTTTAAGAGTGGTCCCGCTTCAGCTTCCTCTGCTACAAAGCAAGAGGGGAATTTTGCCCAATCCAAGTCAGTCTGGAGATTTAACCAGGCTTGGAACAAGGGTAAACAGGCCAAGAAGCCTTCAGCTGCTTCTAAGACAGCATGAAGGGGTAGCCCCCGATCCGGGACCGGATCTAGTAGGGGGCATACTCTCTCTCTTTGCTCAGGCTTGGGCAAGAGATGTTCACGATCCCTGGGCTTTAGAAATTGTGTCCCAGGGATATCTTCTGGAATTCCAAGACTCCCTTCCAAGGGGGAGATTTCACATTTCTTGATTGTCTGTAAACCAGACAAAGAGGGAGGCGTTCTTACGCCGTGTAGAAGGCTTACATACCATGGGGGTGATCCGCCCAGTCCCAAAAGAGGAACAGGGGCTCGGGTTCTACTCAAACATGTTTGTGGTTCCCAAAAAAGAGGGAAATTTCAGACCAATCTTGGATCTCAAAATTCTAAACAAGTTCCTCAAAGTTCCATCATTCATGATGGAGACTATTAGGACTTTTCTACCTCTGATCCAGGAGGGTCAATATATGACTACCGTGGATTTAAGGGATGCGTATCTACACATCTCTATTCACAGAAATCATCATCAATTTCTCAGATTCGCTTTTCTAAACAGGCTTTACCAGTTTGTGGCCCTTCCCTTCGGCTTGGCCACGGCTCCAAGTATTTTCACAAAGGTGCTAAGGTCCCTTCTGGCGGTTCTATGACCACGGGGCATAGCAGTGGCGCCTTATCTAGAGGACTTCTTAATTCTGGTGTTGTCTTTCTAGCTAGCCAAGTCTTACACGGACATCTTTCTGAGATCTCACGGGTGGAAGGTGAACATGATAAAGAGTTCTCTCTTCCCTCTTACAAGAGTTTCCTTTCTAGGGACTCTAATAGATTCGGTAGAAATGAAAATATTTCTGACAGAGTTTAGAAAATCAAAACACTTAACCTCTTGCCGAGCTCTTCATTCCATTCCTCGGCCATCAGTGGCTCAGTGTATGGGGGTAATCGGACTCATGGTAGCGGCATTGGACATAGTTCCTTTTGCCCGCCTACACCTCAGATCACTGCAACTATGCAGGCTCAAACAGTGGAATGGGGATTATGCAGATTTATCTCCTCAACTGCATCTGGACCAGGAGACCAGAGATTCTCTTTTCTGGTGGTTGTCTCAGGACCACCTGTCTCAGGGAAGGCCAGAGTGGCTCATTGTAACGACAGATGCCAGCCTGCTAGGCTGGGGTGCAGTCTGGAACTCCCTGAAAACAGAGGGCTTATAGTCTCGGGAGGAATCTCTTCTTGCGATAAACATTCTAGAACTGAGAGCGATATTCAATGCTCTTCAGGCATGGCCTCAGCTTGCTGCGGCCAAATTCATCAGCTTTAAGTCGGACAACATCACAACTGTAGCTTATATCAATCATCAAGGAGGAACAAGGAGTTCTCTAGCAATGATGGAGGTAACCAAAATAATCCGATGGCAGAGGATCACTCTTGCCATCTCTCAGCAATCTACATCCCAGGAGTAGAGAACTGGGAGCTGGATTTCCTAAGTCGTCAGACTTTTCATCCGGGGGAGTGGGAACTCCACCCGGAGGTTTTTGCTCAGCTGATTCAGCTATGGGGCACACTAGAATTGGATCTGATGGCGTCCCGTCAGAATGCCAAACTTCCTTTTTATGGGTCCAGGTCCAGGGATCCCAAGGCGGTGCTGATAGATGCTCTAGCAGTGCCTTGGTCCTTCAATCTGGTCTATGTGTTTCCACCGTTTCCTCTCCTCCCACGTCTGGTTGCCAGAATCAAGCAGGAGAGAGTTTAGGTGATTCTGATAGTACCTGCGTGGCCACGCAGGACTTAGTATTCAGACCTAGTGGACTTGTCCTCGGTTCCACCGTGGATTCTGCCAATGAGGCGGGACCTTCTATTCCAAGGTCCTTTCATGCATCCAAATCTAGTTTCGCTGCGTCTGACTGCTTGGAGATTGAATGCCTGATTCTATCAGAGCGTGGTTTCTTTGAGTCGGTCATTGATACCCTGATTCAGGCTAGAAAGCCTGTCACCAGGAAGATCTATCATAAGATTTGGCACAAATATCTTTATTGGTGTGAATCCAAGGGTTACTCGTGGAGTAAGATTAGGATTCTTAGAATATTGTCTTTTCTCCAAGAAGGTTTGGAGAAGGGATTATCAGCTAGTTCCCTAAAAGGGTAAATATCTGTTTTGTCTATTCTATTACACAAACGTCTGGCAGATGTCCCAGACGTTCAAGCATTTAGTCAGGCTTTGGTCAGAATGAAGCCTGTATTTAAGCCTGTTGCTCCGCTTTGGAGCCTAAACTTAGTCCTTAAAGTTTTTCAAGGGGTTCCGTTTGAAATTATGCATTCTATAGATATTAAGCTTCTATCTTGGAAAGTTTTGTTTTTAGTAGCTATCTCTTCGGTTCGAAGAGTTTCTGAGCTATCTGCTTTACAGTGTGATTCCCCTTATCTTATTTTCTATGCAGATAAGGTGGTTTTGCATACCAAACCTGGGTTTCTTCCTAAGGTTGTTTCTAATAAGAATATCAATCAAGAGATTGTTGTTCCTTCACTGTGTTCTAATCCTTCTTCAAAGAAGGAACGTCTATTGCACAATCTTGATGTGGTTTGTGCTTTAAGTTCTACTTACAAGCAACTAAAGATTTCCGTCAAGCATCCTCATTGTTTGTCGTTTATTCTGGTAAGTGGAGAGGTCAAAAGGCTACGGCTACCTCTCTTTCCTTTTGGCTGAAAAGCATCATCCGTTTGGACTATGAGACTGCTGGCCAGCAGCCTCCTGAAAGAATTACTGCTCATTCTTCTAGAGCTGTGGCTTCCACATGGGCTTTTAAAAATGAGGCTTCTGTTGAACAGATTTGTAATGCGGCGACTGGGTCTTCGCTTCAAACTTTTTCCATATTTTTCAAATTTTATACTTTTGCTTCTTCGGAGGCTATTTTTGGGGGAGAGGTTCTACAAGCAGTGGTGCCTTCCATTTAAGGTCCCTGTCTTGTCCCTCCCTTCATCCGTGTCCTAAAGCTTTGGTATTGGTATCCCACAAGTAAGGATGAATCCGTGGACTCGATACATCTTACAAGAGAAAACATAATTTATGCTTACCTGATAAATTTATTTCTCTTGTGATGTATCGAGTCCACGGCCCACCCTGTTTATTAAGACAGGCATATATTTTTTTATATTTTTAAACTTTCAGTCACTACTGCACCCTATATTTTCTCCTTTTTATTCCTAGCCTTCGGTCTAATGACTGGGGGGTGGAGCTAAGGGGGGAGCTATATAGGCAGCTCTGCTGTGGGTACTCTCTCTGCCACTTCCTGTAGGGGAGGAAAATATCCCACAAGTAAGGATGGATCCGTGGACTCGATACATCACAAGAGAAATACATTTATCAAGTAATCATAAATTATGTTTTTCTATTCTGATATACTTCAGTTTAGTCTATATGCAGAAGCATGCTGTATTACTTTATTAGAATTATTTGTAGTCTCATGCATCACTTGTGTTTCATATACTGGGATTGCCCAGTCTCTGTTTCCACAGTATAGCTTAGACATTAGTAGCATTACTTAAACATTCCTGCTAATTATCTTTCAGTGCTGCCTCTCTCTTCATATTGAATGATGCAACTGGTATTTCACACCTTGGCTTACCTCATCTTATATTATAAAAGCCTGCTGTTTCACTTTATTAGTTTCATCTACAACGACTTGTATGTGTGGACCTATATATATGCGTATGTGTATGTATTTGTATGTGTATGTATGTATATAGTGATGTCGCGAACTGTTCGCCGGAGAACAGTTCCCGGCGATCTTAGCTTGTTCGCGTTTGCCGCGGCGGGCGAACATATGCGATGTTTGATCCGCCCCCTATTCGTCATCATTGAGGAAAATTTGACCCTGTATCTCAGTCTGCAGACACATTTCAGCCAATCTCCTGGGCAGCAGCCATTTTAGATTCATTACGATCCTGCATTCTTAGTGAGATGAGGTTTAGTGCTGCTGCTGCTCGTATTATAGGGAAATAGATAGCTAGGCTAGTGTATTTATTGTCCACTACAGTCCTGAAGGACTCATCTAATCTCTGCTATAAGGACAGCACCCCAAAAAGCCCTTTTTAGGGCTAGAACTTCAGTTGTTGTTGGGTTTTTTAAAATTTTATTTGCATTTGCCTGCCTGTCAGCCTCTGTGTGAGGCTCACAGCATATACTGTGATTAGTGCCACCACTGATATCTGCTTAACATTAGTGTAAATTAAAAAACAAACAAAAAACTTTTACATCATTTTGCTAGTGTAATCTAATTTCATTTTCTATCAGGCCTGTGTGTCAGGCCCACATCATATACTGTGATTAATTCTTCTGTGCCACCACTGATATCTGCTTAACATTAGTGTAAATTTAAAAAAAAAAAAAAAACTTACATCATTTTGCTAGTGTAATCTAATTTCATTTTCCATCAGGCCTGTGTGTCAGGCCCACATGATATACTGTGATTAATAGCTCTGTTTTCCACCACTTATATCTGGTGTAACATTAGTGTAATTTTTAAAAAAAAAAACTTTTACATCAGTCTTCTAGTGTTATTTAATTTTAGTTGCCAGGCCAGCCTGCCACTAGTGCCAGCCTGTTTGTCAGGCTGCCAGCATATACTGTGCCTACTTCCATCCTCAGTGCCACCACTCCTATCTGGTGTAATATTAGTTTAAATTTTGTAAAAAAAAAACTTTTACATCAGTCTTCTAGTGTTATGTAATTTTAGTTGCCAGGCCAGCCTGCCACTAGTGCCAGCCTGTGTGTCAGGTTGCCAGCATATACTGTGCCAACTTCCATCCTCAGTGCCACCACTCCTATCTGTTGTAACATTAGTGTAACTTCTAAAAAACAAACAAAAACTTTTACATCAGTCTGCTAGTGTTATTTAAATGCAGTTGCCTGTCTGCCAGCGTGTGTGCCAGGCCCACTTTCCAACTAGTGCCACAAATCATATTTGTTATAACAGTAGTGTAAATATTTAAAATAAAAACTTTTTTGACTGTGAATCATCAGTCTGCTAGTGCAATTGAATTGCAGTTGCCTGCCTGCCAGCGTGTGTGCCAGGCCCACTTGCCAACTAATGCCACCAATCATATTTGTTATAACAGTATTGTAAATATTTAAAAAAAAACTTTTTTGACTGTGTATCATCAGTCTGCTAGTGCAATTGAATTGCAGTTGCCTACCTCCCAGCATGTGTGCCAGGCCCACTTGCCAACTAGTGCCACCAATCATATTTGTTATAACAGTAGTGTAAATTTAAAAAAAAAAAACTTTTTTGACTGTGAAACATCAGTCTGCTAGTGTAATCTAATTGAAGTTGCATACGAAGAGAGAAGCGCTCTACCAGGAACGAACAACAGCTCAGTGGCTTGTTCTATGGCGATTTACCACCCGGAAGCAGCCTCTTTTAGACCAGTGTGCTTTTCACAGAAGAAAACTTTCCTTAAGTATATCAGTCTGATCCTGCCAAGTAAGGTCAGTCCAGCCCCGAAATACCAGGCAATTCTCCTCTGAACAAGGAACATGACAACCCCAGACGATCGTTTCGGCCTCCTATGGGCCTCGTCAGTGAGGTGCAGCCACATTCCTCTAAGCACACTGGGCAAGGAGTCCACGTCTGGTTTCCCCCATCTAATTGAAGTTGCCTGCCTGCCAGCGTGTGTGCCAGCCCAACTTGCCAACTAGTGCCACCAATTATATTTGTTATAACAGTATTGTAAATATTTTTTAAAAAAACTTTTTTGACTGTGAAACATCAGTCTGCTAGTGTAATCTAATTGAAGTTGCCTGCCTGCCAGCGTGTGTGCCAGGCCCACTTGCCAACTAGTGCCACCAATCATATTTGTTATAACAGTATTGTAAATATTTAAAATAAAAACTTTTTTTACTGTGAATCATCAGTCTGCTAGTGCAATTGAATTGCAGTTGCCTGCCTACCAGCGTGTGTGCCAGGCCCACTTGCCAACTAGTGCCACCAATCATATTTGTTATAGCAGTATTGTAAATATTTTTTTTTTTTTAAATTTTTGACTGTGAAAAATCAGTCTACTTTTTTGTGTCAGGCTCACAGCGTATGCTGTGCCCACTTGCCCAGTGCCACCACTCATAATTTGTTTAATAGTAGTGTAAGTGTACATTTTAAAAAAGACAGGCAGAGAGAGGCAGGCCACCCCGCAGGTGCCGTCGTGGTCGTGGTGCTGTGATTCCCTTAGACCCTCCAACTATGCACAGTGTTCAGAGGCCACGTGCCATGGACGCGAAAAGTTCTGAGGAGGACCTAGTTGAATGGCTAACACAGGACACCCAATCTTCTACAGCTTCCGCTCCTAGTCCTATCCTTGACGCACCATCCACCTCCAGCTTCGCTTCGGGCACCTCTCAAGTGACCAGTGCCACTCGCCCGCCTGCCGCCACCACCAACACTAGCACCACAGCCGCTTCACTTGATCTGTCAGAGGAGTTATTGACACATCAGTTGGAAGAAATGAGTGATGCGCAACCATCATTGACAGAGGATGTAGATAACAGTGATATGTCTCAGTCAAGCAGCATTACAGATATGGACGTACGGTGTGATGATGATGTTGTACCCGCTGCTGCTTCCTTTGTTGATTTGTCAGATACAAGTGAAGCGGTTGATGATGATGTGTCCGTGGATGTCACGTGGGTGCCCGCTAGAAGAGAAGAAGAAGAGGGGGAAAGTTCAGATGGGGAGACAGAGAGGAGGAGGAGGAGGAGACGAGTTGAAAGCAGGGGGACGTTGTCGCAAGGAGCTAGTGGCACAGTCAGACAGCATGCATCGGCACCTGGGGTCAGCCAGACAGCACGCCAATCAACGCATGCTGTTGCCACCACCAGAATGCCGTCATCGCAGAGCTCAGCAGTGTGGTATTTTTTGTGTGTGTCTGCCTCTGACAACAGCGATGCCATTTGCAACCTGTGCCAAAAGAAACTGAGTAGTGGGAAGTCCAACACCCACCTAGCTACAACTGCTTTGCGAAGGCACATGGTCTCACATCACAAACGCCGATGGGAAGAACACATGAGTAGAAGCAGCACACAAACTCAAAGCCGCCATCCTCCTCCTGGTCCAGCATCTTCAGCCACGTCAACCACTGCTGTCCTCCTTGCCCCCTCTCAACCATCCTCCACTCAGTCTCTCTTACGTAGCAGTTCCTGGTCATCTGCCCACAGTCAGGTGTCTGTCAAGGACATGTTTGAGTGTAAGAAGCCAATTTCCCAAAGTCACCCCCTTGCCCGGCGTCTGACAGCTGGCTTGTCTGAACTCTTAGCCCGCCAGCTTTTACGATACAAGCTGGTGGAGTCTGAGGCGTTCAAAAAATGTGTTGCTATTGGGACACCGCAGTGGAAGGTACCCGGCAGAAATTTCTTTTCACAAAAGGCAATCCCCAACCTGTACTTGATGTGCGAAAGGAAGTAATGGCATGTCTGGCACACAGCGTTAGGGCAAGGGTCCATCTGACCACTGATAGCTGGTCTGCAAAGCATGGTCAGGGCAGGTATATCACCTACACTGCGCATTGGGTAAACCTGCTGACGGCTGACAAGCATGGAATGCGTGGCTCTGCAGAGGAGTTGGTGACACCGCCACGACTTGCAGGCAGGGCTGCTGCTACCTCCTCCTCCTACTCCATCCTCTTCCATAACCTCTTCCTCGGCTGAGTCCTCTTCTGCTGCTGCGTCTTGCTCCACATCAACGGCACCCCCCCAGCTCCCCAGGTACTATTCAACATCCCGGATACGGCAGTGTCACGCCGTCTTGGGGTTCACTTGCCTGAAAGCCGAGAGTCACACCGCAGCAGCACTCCTGTCCGCCTTGAACGCACAGGTGGATCAGTGGCTGACTCCGCACCAACTAGAGATTGGCAAAGTTGTTTTTGACAATGGAAGTAATTTGGTGGCGGCATTGAAATTGGGCAAGTTGACACATGTGCCGTGCATGGCACGTGTGTAATTTGATTGTGCAACGATTTGTGCATAAGTACCCAGGCTTACAGGACGTCCTGAAGCAGGCCAGGAAGGTGTGTGGCCATTTCAGGCGTTCCTACATGGCCATGGCGCACTTGTCAGATATCCAGCGGCGAAACAACCAGTGAGGCGCTTGATTTGCGACAGCCCGACACTTTGGAATTCAACACTCCTAATGTTCGACCGCCTGCTCCAACAAGAAAAAGCTGTTAACGAGTATTTGTATGACCAGGGTGCTAGGACAGCCTCTGGGGAGCTGGGGATTTTTTTGCCAGGTTACTGGACACTCATGCGCAATGCCTGTAGGCTCATGCGTCCTTTTGAGGAGGTGACAAACATAGTCAGTCGCACCGAAGGCAACATCAGCAACATCATACCAATAGTTTTTTTCCTGGAGCGTTCCCTGCGAAGAGTGCTGGATCAGGCCGTAGATGAGCGTGAAGAGGAAGAGTTGGGGTGTCCATCACCACCAGAAACAGCCTTATCAGCATCGCTTGCTGGACCAGCGGCAACGCAGGAAGAGGATTGTGAGGAAGTGGAGTCAGTGGAGGAATGTAGCTTTGAGGAGGATGAGGAAGACCAAGCACAACAGGCATCCCAGGGTGCTTGTTGTTGTCACCTATCTGGTACCCGTGGTGTTGTACGTGACTGGGGGGGAAGAAGATAACTTCAGTGAGGACGAGGAACGGGACATGATTAGCTCGGCATCCAACCTTGTGCAAATGGGGTCTTTCATGCTGTCGTACCTGTTGAGGGACCCTCGTATAAAAAAGCTGAAGGAGAACGACCTGTACTGGGTGTCCACGCTACTAGACCCCCGGTATAAGCATAAAGTGACTGAAATGTTACTAAATTCCCGCAAGTCGGAAAGGATGGAGCAGTTAAAAAATAAATTAAAAAACATAATTTATGTAAGAACTTACCTGATAAATTCATTTCTTTCATATTAGCAAGAGTCCATGAGCTAGTGACGTATGGGATATACATTCCTACCAGGAGGGGCAAAGTTTCCCAAACCTCAAAATGCCTATAAATACACCCCTCACCACACCCACAATTCAGTTTAACGAATAGCCAAGAAGTGGGGTGATAAAAAAGTGCGAAAGCATATAAAATAAGGAATTGGAATAATTGTGCTTTATACAAAATCATAACCACCACAAAAAAAGGGTGGGCCTCATGGACTCTTGCTAATATGAAAGAAATGAATTTATCAGGTAAGTTCTTACATAAATTATGTTTTCTTTCATGTAATTAGCAAGAGTCCATGAGCTAGTGACGTATGGGATAATGACTACCCAAGATGTGGATCTTTCCACACAAGAGTCACTAGAGAGGGAGGGATAAAATAAAGACAGCCAATTCCTGCTGAAAATAATCCACACCTAAAATAAAGTTTAATGAAAACATAAGCAGAAGATTCAAACTGAAACCGCTGCCTGAAGTACTTTTCTACCAAAAACTGCTTCAGAAGAAGAAAATACATCAAAATGGTAGAATTTAGTAAAAGTATGCAAAGAGGACCAAGTTGCTGCTTTGCAAATCTGGTCAACCGAAGCTTCATTCCTAAACGCCCAGGAAGTATAAACTGACCTAGTAGAATGAGCTGTAATTCTTTGAGGCGGAGTTTTACCCGACTCAACATAGGCAAGATGAATTAAAGATTTCAACCAAGATGCCAAAGAAATGGCAGAAGCTTTCTGGCCTTTTCTAGAACCGGAAAAGATAACAAATAAACTAGAAGTCTTACGGAAAGATTTCGTAGCTTCAACATAATATTTCAAAGCTCTAACAACATCCAAAGAATGCAACGATTTCTCCTTAGAATTCTTAGGATTAGGACATAATGAAGGAACCACAATTTCTCTACTAATGTTGTTGGAATTCACAACTTTAGGTAAAAATTCAAAAGAAGTTCGCAACACCGCCTTATCCTGATGAAAAATCAGAAAAGGAGACTCACAAGAAAGAGCAGATAATTCAGAAACTCTTCTGGCAGAAGAGATGGCCAAAAGGAACAAAACTTTCCAAGAAAGTAATTTAATGTCCAATGAATGCATAGGTTCAAACGGAGGAGCTTGAAGAGCTCCCAGAACCAAATTCAAACTCCAAGGAGGAGAAATTGACTTAATAACAGGTTTTATATGAACCAAAGCTTGTACAAAACAATGAATATCAGGAAGAATAGCAATCTTTCTGTGAAAAAGAACAGAAAGAGCAGAGATTTGTCCTTTCAAAGAACTTGCGGACAAACCCTTATCTAAACCATCCTGAAGAAACTGTAAAATTCTCGGTATTCTAAAAGAATGCCAAGAAAAATGATGAGAAAGACACCAAGAAATATAAGTCTTCCAGACTCTATAATATATCTCTCGAGATACAGATTTACGAGCCTGTAACATAGTATTAATCACAGAGTCAGAGAAACCTCTTTGACCAAGAATCAAGCGTTCAATCTCCATACCTTTAAATTTAAGGATTTCAGATCCTGATGGAAAAAAGGACCTTGTGACAGAAGGTCTGGTCTTAACGGAAGAGTCCACGGTTGGCAAGAGGCCATCCGGACAAGATCCGCATACCAAAACCTGTGAGGCCATGCCGGAGCTACCAGCAGAACAAACGAGCATTCCTTCAGAATCTTGGAGATTACTCTTGGAAGAAGAACTAGAGGCGGAAAGATATAGGCAGGATGATACTTCCAAGGAAGTGATAATGCATCCACTGCCTCTGCCTGAGGATCCCGGGATCTGGACAGATACCTGGGAAGTTTCTTGTTTAGATGGGACGCCATCAGATCTATTTCTGGAAGTTCCCACATTTGAACAATCTGAAGAAATACCTCTGGGTGAAGAGACCATTCGCCCGGATGCAACGTTTGGCGACTGAGATAATCCGCTTCCCAATTGTCTATACCTGGGATATGAACCGCAGAGATTAGACAGGAGCTGGATTCCGCCCAAACCAAAATTCGAGATACTTCTTTCATAGCCAGAGGACTGTGAGTCCCTCCTTGATGATTGATATATGCCACAGTTGTGACATTGTCTGTCTGTAAACAAATGAACGATTCTCTCTTCAAAAGAGGCCAAAACTGAAGAGCTCTGAAAATTGCACGGAGTTCCAAAATATTGATCGGTAATCTCACCTCCTGAGATTCCCAAACTCCTTGTGCCGTCAGAGATCCCCACACAGCTCCCCAACCTGTGAGACTTGCATCTGTTGAAATTACAGTCCAGGTCGGAAGCACAAAAGAAGCCCCCTGAATTAAACGATGGTGATCTGTCCACCATGTTAGAGAGTGTCGAACAATCGGTTTTAAAGATATTAATTGAGATATCTTCGTGTAATCCTTGCACCATTGCTTCAGCATACAGAGCTGAAGAGGTCGCATGTGAAAACGAGCAAAGGGGATCGCGTCCGATGCAGCAGTCATAAGACCTAGAATTTCCATGCATAAGGCTACCGAAGGGAATGATTGTGACTGAAGGTTTCGACAAGCTGCAATCAATTTTAGACGTCTCTTGTCTGTTAAAGACAGAGTCATGGACACTGAATCCATCTGGAAACCCAGAAAGGTTACCCTTGTCAGAGGAATCAATGAACTTTTTGGTAAATTGATCCTCCAACCTTGATCTTGAAGAAACAACACAAGTCGATTCGTATGAGATTCTGCTAAATGTAAAGACTGAGCAAGTACCAAGATATCGTCCAAATAAGGAAATACCACAATACCCTGTTCTCTGATTACAGACAGAAGGGCACGGAGAACCTTTGTAAAAATTCTTGGAGCTGTAGCTAGGCCAAACGGCAGAGCCACAAACTGGTAATGCTTGTCCAGAAAAGAGAATCTCAGGAACTGATAATGATCTAGATGAATCGGAATATGCAGATATGCATCCTGTAAATCTATTGTGGACATATAATTCCCTTGCTGAACAAAAGGCAAGATAGTCCTTACAGTTACCATCTTGAACGTTGGTATTCTTACATAACGATTCAATATTTTTAGATCCAGAACTGGTCTGAAGGAATTCTCCTTCTTTGGTACAATGAAGAGATTTGAATAAAACCCCATCCCCTGTTCCGGAACTGGAACTGGCATAATTACTCCAGTCAACTCTAGATCTGAAACACATTTCAGAAATGCTTGAGCTTTTACTGGATTTACTGGGACACGGGAAAGAAAAAATCTCTTTGCAGGAGGTCTCATCTTGAAACCAATTCTGTACCCTTCTGAAACAATGCTCTGAATCCAAAGATTGTGAACAGAATTGATCCAAATTTCCTTGAAAAAACGTAACCTGCCCCCTACCAGCTGAGCTGGAATGAGGGCCGCACCTTCATGTGGACTTAGAAGCAGGCTTTGCCTTTCTAGCTGGCTTGGATTTATTCCAGACTGGAGATGGTTTCCAAACTGAAACTGCTCCTGAGGATGAAGGATCAGGCTTTTGTTCTTTGTTGAAAGAAAGGAACGAAAACGATTATTAGCCCTGCTTTTACCTTTAGATTTTTTATCCTGTGGTAAAAAAGTTCCTTTCCCACCAGTAACAGTTGAAATAATGGAATCCAACTGAGAACCAAATAATTTGTTACCCTGGAAAGAAATGGAAAGTAAAGTTGATTTAGAAGCCATATCAGCATTCCAAGTTTTAAGCCATAAAGCTCTTCTAGCTAAAATAGCTAGAGACATAAACCTGACATCAACTCTGATAATATCAAAAATGGCATCACAGATAAAATTATTAGCATGCTGTAGAAGAATAATAATATCATGAGAATCATGATGTGTTACTTGTTGCGCTAAAGTTTCCAACCAGAAAGTTGAAGCTGCAGCAACATCAGCCAAAGATATAGCAGGTCTAAGAAGATTACCTGAACACAGATAAGCTTTTCTTAGAAAGGATTCAATTTTCCTATCTAAAGGATCCTTAAACGAAGTACCATCTGACGTAGGAATAGTAGTACGTTTAGCAAGGGTAGAAATAGCCCCATCAACTTTAGGGATTTTGTCCCAAAATTCTAATCTGTCAGACGGCACAGGATATAATCGCTTAAAACGTTTAGAAGGAGTAAATGAATTACCCAATTTATCCCATTCTTTGGAAATTACTGCAGAAATAGCATTAGGAACAGGAAAAACTTCTGGAATAACCACAGGAGCTTTAAATACCTTATCCAAACGTTTAGAATTAGTATCAAGAGGACCAGAATCCTCTATTTCTAAAGCAATTAGTACTTCTTTAAGTAAAGAACGAATAAATTCCATTTTAAATAAATATGAAGATTTATCAGCATCAACCTCTGAGACAGAATCCTCTGAACCAGAAGAGTCATCAGAATCAGAATGATGAAGTTCATTTAAAAATTCATCTGTAGGGAGAGAAGTTTTAAAAGATTTTTTACGTTTACTAGAAGGAGAAATAACAGACATAGCCTTCTTTATGGATTCAGAAACAAAATCTCTTATATTATCAGGAACATTCTGCACCTTAGATGTTGAAGGAACTGCAACAGGCAATGGTACTTTACTAAAGGAAATATTATCTGCTTTAACAAGTTTGTCCTGACAATCAATACAAACAGCTGGAGGAATAGCTACCAAAAGTTTACAGCAGATACACTTAGCTTTGGTAGATCCAGCACTAGACAGCGATTTTCCTGTAGTATCTTCTGACTCAGATGCAACGTGAGACATCTTGCAATATGTAAGAGAAAAAACAACATATATATATAAAGCAAAATTGATCAAATTCCTTAAATGACAGTTTCAGGAATGGGAAAAAATGCCAAAGAACAAGCTTCTAGCAACCAGAAGCAATGAAAAAATGAGACTTTAATAATGTGGAGAAAAAAGCGACGCCCATATTTTTCGCGCCAATAAGACGCCCACATTATTTGGCGCCTAAATGCTTTTTGGCGCCAAAATGACGCCACATCCGGAACGCCGACATTTTTGGCGCAAATAACGTCAAAAAATGACGCAACTTCCGGCGACACGTATGACGCCGGAAACTAATTTTTTGCGCCAAAAAAGTCCGTGCCAAGAATGACGCAATAAAATGAAGCATTTTCAGCCCCCGCGAGCCTAACAGCCCACAGGGAAGAGTCAAATTTTTGAAGGTAAGAAAAAATGAATAAATTTATGCATTATCCCAAATATGAAACTGACTGTCTGAAAATAAGGAAAGTTGAACATTCTGAGTCAAGGCAAATAAATGTTTGAATACATATATTTAGAACTTTATAAACAAAGTGCCCAACCATAGCTTAGAGTGTCACAGAAAATAAGATTTACTTACCCCAGGACACTCATCTACATGTTTGTAGAAAGCCAAACCAGTACTGAAACGAGAATCAGCAGAGGTAATGGTATATAGGAGTATATCGTCGATCTGAAAAGGGAGGTAAGAGATGAATCTCTACGACCGATAACAGAGAACCTATGAAATAGACCCCGTAGAAGGAGATCACTGCATTCAAATAGGCAATACTCTCCTCACATCCCTCTGACATTCACTGCACGCTGAGAGGAAAACCGGGCTCCAACCTGCTGCGGAGCGCATATCAACGTAGAATCTAGCACAAACTTACTTCACCACCTCCATCGGAGGCAAAGTTTGTAAAAACTGAATTGTGGGTGTGGTGAGGGGTGTATTTATAGGCATTTTGAGGTTTGGGAAACTTTGCCCCTCCTGGTAGGAATGTATATCCCATACGTCACTAGCTCATGGACTCTTGCTAATTACATGAAAGAAAGTATGCTTTACACAGCGTATAAGGGTGATGTCACAGCACAATGGGAATCTAACAGGGGAAGAGATGAAAGTAATCCTCCTCCCACGACCACACCGGCAAGGACAGGACGCTTTCCAGACGTGTTGTTGATGGAGGACATGCAGACCTCTTTAACTCCTATGCAAAGCCACAGCCCTTCGGGATCCAGCCTCTGAGAAAGACTCAACCGACAGGTAGCAGACTACCTCGCAGTAACTGCGGATCTCGACACTCTGAGGAGCGATGGACCCCTTGACTACTGGGTGCGCAGGCTTGACCTGTGGCCTGAGCTATCCCAATTTGCAATCGAACTTCTGGCCTGCCCCGCTTAAAGTGTCCTGTCAGAAAGGACCTTGAGTGCAGCACGAGGTATTGTCACTGAGAAGAGAAGTCGCCTAGGTCAAAAAAGTCTTCATTATCTCACCTTTATTAAAATGAATGAGGGATGGATCCCGAAGGGACTGACATTGTGCGATACATTAGAGTAAAAAAGGCATGAT
The DNA here is from genome assembly GCF_027579735.1 of Bombina bombina. NCBI lineage: Eukaryota > Metazoa > Chordata > Amphibia > Anura > Bombinatoridae > Bombina > Bombina bombina. Next base: position 59,048,298 of record NC_069499.1, on the reverse strand, counting down.
GAGATGACGAGCTGCCTTGGGCTACAAATCGTACACACGCTGCTGTATTTTATCTTCGAATGCTGGATGACTTGCGTGACTTATCCGCCAACAACTAGGGTTCAAGCCGCAATGTTTTAGGGCACTTTCTAACTGTCAACAAATATTAATTTTTCTGGCCGCTGCTATAGCAGCGGCTGCAACAATCCCTAATTTTTCAGGCATTTGTACATGCCTAATTTTTCTGGCCTCTGGTGCTGCACTGTGGCTACAAAACCCAAACCAAAAAAAAAGGCACATAACAGTGATTAAACTGTTAAGAATAGTACTACTTAACACACCACTCATATCTTGTGGCACAGTAGATTGCACGCCCAGTGCCCCAAATTTGAAGTAGGAGGACCCACCAAGCATCTTTTTCCTTCTCCCGGTTCCTAAAAATTATCTCTGGGTTTCCTAAAATCGATTCCATACCTGTACTCTATTGTGCAAAAGGATGGCATATGTGGTGTTTCATCCTGTTGAGGGTCGGGGACTCCCGTATAAAAAGGCTGAAGGAGAACGACCAGTACTGTGTGTCCAAGCATCTTTTTCCATCTCCCGGTTCCTAAAAATTATCTCCGGGTTCCTAAAATGAATGCCATACCTGTACTCTATTGTGCAAAAGGATGGCATATGTGTATTTCATGCTGTTGTGCCTGTTGAGGGTCGTGGACCATCGTATAAAAAGGCTGAAGGAGAACAACCTGTACTGCGTGTCCAAGCATGTTTTTTGTTCAATTTCCCGGTTCCTAAAAATGATCTCCGGGTTCCTAAAATTGATGCCATACCTGTACACTATTGTGCAAAAGGATGGCATATGTGGTGTTTCATGCTGTTGAGCCTGTTGAGGGTCGGAGACACCCGTATAAAAAGGCTGTAGGAGAACGACCTGTACTGGGTGTCCAAGCATGTTATTTGTTCAATTTCCCGGTTCCTAAAATCGATGCCATACCTGTACTTTATTATGCAAAAGGATGGCATATGTGGTATTTCATGCTGTTGTGCCTGTTGAGGGTCGTGGACCATCGTATAAAAAGGCTGAAGGAGAACGACCTGTACTGGGTGTCCAAGCATCTTTTTCCATCTCCCGGTTCCAAAAATTATCTCCGGGTTCCTAAAATCGATGCCATACCTGTACTCTATTGTGCAAAAGGATGGCATATGTGGTATTTCATGCTGTTGTGCCTGTTGTGGGTCGTGGACCATCGTATAAAAAGGCTGAAGGAGAACGACCTGTACTGGGTGTCCAAGCATCTTTTCCATCACCCGGTTCCTCAAAATTATCTCCGGGTTCCTAAAATCGATGCCATACCTGTACTCTATTGTGCAAAAGGAAGTAACCTTACCATGGGTCCCAGTCCGCATGTTTTATTGTTATACTTTGTCAGGGTAATCATCCAGGCCATAGACCTCCCCAGATAGGGGGAGTAACAGGGATTAAAGTGCTAAGAACAGTACTACTTAACACAACCTAGTTACCATGGGTCCCAGACCGCATGTCTTGTTGTTATACTTTGTCAGGGTAATCATGCAGGCCATATAGACCTCCCCCGATAAGGGGAGTTACAGGGATTAAAGTGCTAAGAATAGTACTAATATAAACACAACCTAGTTACCATGGGTCCCAGACCGCATGTTTTATTGTTATACTTTGTCAGGGTAATCATGCAGGCCATATAGACCTCCCCCAATAGGGGGAGTTACAGGGATTAAAGTGCTAAGAATAGTACTAATATAAACACAACCTAGTTACCATGGGTCCCAGACCGCATGTTTTATTGTTATACTTTGTCAGGGTAATCAGGCAGGCCATATAGACCTCCCCCGATAGGGGGAGTAAAAGGGATTAAACTGCTAAGAATAGTACTACTTAACACAACCTTACCATGGGTCCCAGACCGCATGTCTTATTGTTATACTTAGTCAGGGTAATTATATATCATGCAGGCCATATAGACCTCCCCCGATAGGGGGAGTTAGAGGGATTAAAGTGCTAAGAATAGTACTAATATAAACACAACCTAGTTACCATGGGTCCCAGACCGCATGTTTTGTTGTTATACTTTATCAGGGTAACCATGCATGCCATATAGACCTCCCCCGATAGGGGGAGTAACGGGTATTAAACTGCTAAGAACAGTACTACTTAACACAACCTTGTAAGCATGGGTCCCAGACCGCATGTCTTGTTGTTATACTTTGTCAGGGTAATCATGCAGGCCATATAGACCTCCCCCGATAGGGGGAGTTACAGGGATTAAAGTTCTAAGAATAGTACTAATATAAACACAACCTACTTACCATGGGTCCCAGACCACATGTTTTATTGTTATACTTTGTCAGGGTAATCATGCAGGCCATATAGACCTCCCCCAATAGGGGGAGTTACAGGGATTAAAGTGCTAAGAATAGTACTAATATAAACACAACCTAGTTACCATGGGTCCCAGACCGCATGTTTTATTGTTATACTTTGTCAGGGTAATCAGGCAGGCCATATAGACCTCCCCCGATAGGGGGAGTAAAAGGGATTAAACTGCTAAGAATAGTACTACTTAACACAACCTTACCATGGGTCCCAGACCGCATGTCTTATTGTTATACTTAGTCAGGGTAATTATATATCATGCAGGCCATATAGACCTCCCCCGATAGGGGGAGTTACAGGGATTAAAGTGCTAAGAATAGTACTAATATAAACACAACCTAGTTACCATGGGTCCCAGACCGCATGTTTTGTTATACTTTATCAGGGTAGCCATGCATGCCATATAGACCTCCCCCGATAGGGGGAGTTACAGGGATTAAAGTGCTAAGAATAGTACTACTTAACACAACCTAGTTACCATGGGTCCCAGACCGCATGTTTTGTTGTTATACTTTGTCAGGGTAATCATGCAGGCCATATAGACCTCCCCCGATAGGGGGAGTAACAGGTATTAAACTGCTAAGAACAGTACTACTTAACACAACCTAGTTAGCATGGGTCCCAGACCGCATGTCTTGTTGTTATACATTGTCAGGGTAATCATGCAGGCCATATAGACCTCCCCCGATAGGGGGAGTAACATGGATTAAAGTGCTAAGAATAGTACTAATATAAACACAACCTAGTTAGCATGGGTCCCAGACCGCATGTCTTGTTGTTATACTTTGTCAGGGTAATCATGCAGGCCATATAGACCTCCCCCGATAGGGGGAGTAACATGGATTAAAGTGCTAAGAATAGTACTAATATAAACACAACCTAGTTACCATGGGTCCCAGACCGCATGTTTTATTGTTATACTTTGTCAGGGTAATTATATATCTATGAAATCTATCTATTTATCTTCTATCGATTCTATCTATCAATCTATGTATATCTATCAAATCTATCTATCTCATGGCTGGACTGTTTTGTGACAGCCACCTGTGTTTTGGCCAAATTTGAAGTAGGAGGACAGACCAAGCATCTTCTTCCATCTCCCTGTTCCGAAAATCAAGGCCATATAGAACTCCCCCAATAGGGGGAGTAACAGGTATTTAAGTGCTAAGAATAGTACTACTTAACACAACCTAGTTACCATGGGTCCCAGGCCGCATGTTTTATTATTATACTTTGTCAGGGTAATTATATATCTATGAAATCTATCTATTTATCTTCTATCGATTCTATCTAACTATCAATCTATGTATATCTATCAAATCTATCTATCTCGTGGCCGGACTGATTTGAGACAGCCACTTGTGTTTAGGCCAAATTTGAAGTAGGAGGACAGACCAATCATCTTCTTCCATCTCCCTGTTCCAAAAATGCAGGCCATATAGACCTCCCCCAATAGGGGGAGTAACAGGTAGTAAACTGCTAAGAATAGTACTACTTAACACACCTCGGGTCCCAGACCCCATGTCTTATTGTTATACTCTGTCAGGGAAATGATATCTATCAAATCTATCTATTTATCTATCGAATCTATCTATCAATCGTATCTATCAAATATATATTGGATCTATTGATCTATGTAATTCATATCTATCAAATGTATATTGCATCTTTTGATCTATGTAATTCGTATCTATCAAATGTATATTGCATCTATTGATCTATGTAATTTGTATCTATCCAATGTATATTGCATCTATTGATCTATGTAATCTATGTATCTATCTATCAAATCTATCTACCTCGTGGTTGTGCAAATGGACTATTTGCGGTTGTTTGCGGTGCGTTACACGGGGAGTTTGGTCTGTTACTGTGAAGCGGGCGTAACCCTTACACTACCTGATCGATACAACATCATACCTGATGTTTTAAAGCACGTTATTCAATTTTTTTTAGGAATGTTAGGTGATTAAGGCCCTTTATGGGTTAAAACCAGACTCTGCATCAACTATGTATTTTTCCGTGGGAGTTTTGCCATGGATCCCCCTCCGGCATGCCACAGTCCAGGTGTTAGTCCCCTTGAAACAACTTTTCCATCACTATTGTGGCCAGAAAGAGTCCTTGTGGGTTTTAAAGTTCGCCTGCCTATTGAAGTCAATGGCGGTTTGCGCGATTCGCCGGTTCGCGAACTGTAGCGGAAGTTTGAGTCCGCCGCTCACGAACCGATATTTAAAGATTCGCAACAACACTGGTGGTACGCCCAAAAGGGTATATATATACATATAGTGATAATATTTGGTTTTACATTTTGTTGTATGTGTTGTTGTATGTTCTTAGTTGTTAATATATAAAAAAATTTTTAGATGCACAGGTTTAGTATCAAATGGTACTCAACTAGTCCTTTATGTACCTCTCAATGTTAAGATCTTTTATAAAGTCTCAATCCTTTGTATTCAGATTTTCATAGTCCATATATTCCTTTGAGCAATATACCATCTTTTTCTGTAATGCTCAATTGTAACTACCACAAATTAATATACGGGTGTTTAGTATGTAGCATTTCTTTAATGTCTTATAACTATGCCTTGTAAATGCTGATATATATCTACTTGTACCTGTGTTTCTTTAATAAAAAAGAATAAAAAAAATAAATAAATTCCGAACAATAACTTTATTGCTACTTGAATCTATTGAAAAATGGATATCTAAAAATTCAATATTTTTGCTGGAAACATTGCCACTAAATTTCAGATTAAAATCATTCTTATTGATGTAGTCAGTAAACTCTGAGAGGGAATCATCCGTCCCCTTCCAGAGTATAACATCATCAATCTATCTAAAATATTTCAAAAGATTGTTCTCAAAAGGATCATTATTCCAAATAAATCCCCTTACAAAACAATCCATAAACAAATTTGCGTATGAAGGGGCAAAGATTGTCCCCCTCGCCATCCCTTTCAACTGCATATAATACTTTATCCCCGAATGCAAAATTAATTATGGGATAATATAAACATAATAGATTCCAAAATAAATTTGAGGTGAATATCCGGGATATCATACCCATTAAAAGCCTGTTCAATCGCTTTCAAAACTTGCTCATGGGGGATGATTGTATATAAAGATTTCCGGGATATCATACCCATTAAAAGCCTGTTCAATCGCTTTCAGAACTTGCTCATGGGGGATGATTGTATATAAAGATGATACATCAAAGGTAGCCCACCTTAGATCTCCCCAATCCAAACCCTCAAAGAGTCCAATAGCCTCAGCAGTATCTTTGAGAAAAGCCTTATTTTTCATTACAATAGGCTATAAAAAGTGATCCACATATTTGGAAAGATTGTAACAAAGGTACCCAATGCCAGAAATAATTGGTCGTCCCGGGGGTCTAGATAAGTTTTTACGAGTCTTGGGGAGGTGATAAAAGGTGTATCCAATATTTTAATGAAATTAAATTGATCTTGATTAAGAATCCCCTGATCCTTATCCTGTTTGAGGAGGGAATCTAACTCTTTAGAAAACTTATTAGTAGGATATGAAAGACATTTATAGGTTTGTTAATCTCAAAAGATATTGTATGCTTCACTGAGATAATCATCTCTATTTTTGATAACCAAATCTCCGCCTTTATCGGCCGCTCTTATTATCACCCTTTCATTATTTTTAAATTTATTAAGAGCTTCCCTCTCACTTCTAGTAAGGTTATCATTGTGTCTATTTAAATTGCCTTTGGACAGTTCTTTATCTAAATCCTGGCATACTAATTAATTAGAGAGGGACAACTGTTCCCCTTGCATGTGTACCGGATAAAAACAAGATTGACCTTAAAAAAATATGTCTGACCTGTGGATCTTCCTCATAAATAGAGAGTTCCATAAGGTTATCAATAGCCCTAGGTGAATCCAAAATATCAGTTGGATTAGGATAGAAAGATCTACTTTCCATCTCTAAATACTTAAGGGTACGCAAGGTAGCCATATACTTGCCTTCAATAAAATTTATTAGGTTTATCATATCCCTTATTATCTTTCAAATAATACCTTTTTAGGGTCATTTTGCGTATATATTTTTAAATATCCGTATAAACTTCAAATTTATTGGGCTTAGATTTAGGCGCAACATTAAGACCTTTCACCAACAATCTGATATCATTTGTCAGTTCCAAATCTGAAATATTAATGATTTCTTTTTTTTATTTGTTCTAATTCATCCTTCTGTTTCCCTCTCTGTATTCTAGCTCCTCCTCGTGTTCCTCTATTTCTAAGGCCATTTCTCTTGCAAGGTGTATCCAGTCCACGGATTCATCCTTACTTGTGGGATATTCTCATTCCCTACAGGAAGTGGCAAAGAGAGCACACAGCAGAGCTGTCCATATAGCTCCAGCTCCACCCCCCAGTCATTCTTTTTGCCGGCTCTAAGCACTAGGGTCTCTCTACGGGAGGGTAAAGTGAATGTGGTGTTAGATTTGTAGTTTTATCTTCAATCAAAAGTTTATTTTTAAATGGTACCGCTTTGTACTATTTACTCTCTGGCAGAAAAAAGATGAAGAATTCTGCTGAGGAGTACCAGAAAACTTCAGTTGGGGGGAACAGTTTGCAGGCTTGACTGCAATGAGGTATGTTCAGTCATCTATTTCTAGACAAGACTGAGATAATGCTAGAAGACTGACAAGATCCCCATGTGTGGAGGATAAGCTATGTTCTGAGACTTAGTAAAGAATTGAATGCTTACATAACAGGGCTAATTATGCTGGTTGACACTAATTAAGGGCAATCGATTATTTGTTTTAAGAAATACTCGTTAGAGACACTTTTTAAGCACTTTGGAGTGTTTTTCTGGGGTTATTATCCACATGGCAAAAATGTAGTCACTTAGAAGTGATTTTTGTAGGCCTCACAACTACGGAGTGGAGTGGGAGGGGCCTAATTTAGCGCCTCAGATGCGCAGTTAGAATTGAAAGACAAGTTCAGGCTGCTTCACATGGAGGGTCCTGCTGTTGATTGAGGGCCTAAAAGAAGCTTTATTCCCCCAAATCTGATCCCTAAGGGCAGGAAGGGCCACAGCAGTAAGCTGTGGCAAGGTGCTGTAGTTATTTAACCGGTTGCTGGCTTTAGACTGCTCCGGTTTGGGCATTAAGGGGTTAATCGTTCTGCAAATTGTGGTGCAATCATATTAAAGCCTTAGATACATACTGTGAAAATTTCAAAAGGATTGCTGCATTTTTCACCGTTTTGTAAAATTGTGTGCTCTTTTTATTTCTTAAAGGCACAGTATCGTTTTTTCCAAATAGTGTTTTTTATTTGATTAAAGTGTTTTCCAAGCCTGCTTGTGTATGCTACTAGTCTGTTAAACATGTCTGACACTAAGGAAAAACAGAATTTATGCTTACCTGATAAATTTCTTTCTCTTGCGGTGTATCCAGTCCACGGATTCATCCTTACTTGTGGGATATTTTCATTCCCTACAGGAAGTGGCAAAGAGAGCACACAGCAGAGCTGTCCATATAGCTCCAGCTCCACCCCCCCAGTCATTCGACCAAAGGTTAGGAAGAAAAAGGAGAAACCATAGGGTGCAGTGGTGACTGTAGTTTAAACAAAAAAAATTTCACCTGACTTAATTGTCAGGGCGGGCTGTGGACTGGATACACCGCAAGAGAAAGTAATTTATCAGGTAAGCATAAATTTTGTTTTCTCTTGCAAAGTGTATCCAGTCTACGGATTCATCTTTACTTGTGGGATACCAATACCAAAGCTTTAGGACACGGATGAAGGGAGGGAACAAGGCAGGTACCTTAAACGGAAGGCACCACTGCTTGCAAAACCTTTCTCCCAAAAATAGCCTCCGAAGAAGCAAAAGTATCGAATTTATAAAATTTGGCAAAAATATGCAGTGAAGACCAAGTCGCTGCCTTACAAATCTGTTCAACAGAAGCCTCATTTTTGAAAGCCCATGTGGAAGCCACTGCTCTTGTAGAATGAGCAGTAATTCTTTCAGGAGGCTGCTGGCCAACGGATGATGCTTTTCAGCCAAAAGGAGAGAGAGGTAGCAGTCGCTTTCTGACCTCTCCTCTTACCAGAATAGATAACAAACAAAGAAGATGTTTGTCTGAAATCCTTAGTGGCTTGTAAATAGAACTTTAAAGCACGAACTACATCAAGATTGTGCAATAGACATTCCTTCTTCGAAGATGGGTTAGGACACAGAGAAGGAACAACTATTTCCTGGTTAATATTCTTGTTAGAAACAACTTTAGGAAGAAAACCAGGCTTGGTACGCAAAACTACCTTATCTGCGTGGAACACCAGATAAGGTGAATCACACTGTAAGGCAGATAATTCAGAGACTCTTCGAGCAGAAGAGATAGCTACCAAAAACAAAACTTTGCAAGATAACAACTTAATATCTATGGAATGTAAAGGTTCAAACGGAACCCCTTGAAGAACTGAAAGAACTAGATTCAGACTCCATGGCGGAGCCACAGGTTTATAGACAGGTTTGATTCTGACTAAAGCCTGTGCAAACGCTTGAACGTCTGGTACCTCTGCCAGACGCTTGTGTAAAAGGATAGACAGAGCAGATATCTGTCCCTTTAAAGAACTAGCCGACAATCCTTTCTCCAATCCGTCTAGGAGAAAGGACAATATCCTGGGAATCCTAATCTTACCCCATGAGTAACCCTTGGATTCACACCAACAAAGATATTTCTGCCATATCTTATGGTAGATTTTCCTGGTGACAGGCTTTCTAGCCTGGATCAGAGTATCTATAACTGTATAAACCACACTTTGAGAGAATTAAGCGTTCAATCTCCAAGCAGTCAGACGTAGAGAAACTAGACTTGGATGCTTGAACGGACCCTGTATTAGAAGGTCCTGCCTCATTGGCAGTGTCCATGGTGGGACAGATTACATGTCCACTAGGTCTGCATACCAAGTCCTGCGTGGCCACGCAGGCGCTATCAAAATCACTGACGCCTTCTCCTGCTTGATTCTGGCGATCAGACGAGGGAGAAGAGGAAACGGTGGGAAAACATAAGCCAGATTGAAGGACCAAGGCGCTACTAGAGCATCTATCAATGCCGCCTTGGGGTCCCGGGACCTGGATCCTTAGAGAGGAAGTTTGGTGTTCTGATGGGATGCCATCAGGTCCAACTCTGGAATGCCCCATAGCTGAGTCAGCTGGGCAAATACCTCCGGGTGGAGTTCCCACTCCCCCGGGTGAAAAGTCTGACGACTTAGAAAATCCGCCTTCCAGTTGTCTACTCCTGGGATGTGAATTGCTGAGAGATGGCAATGATCCTCCGTCCACCTGATTATTTTGGTTACTTCCATCATCAATGGTATCTCTCAGCGCTCATAGTATCCCAATAATGCTTAGTGATAAATGGGGTACCTAGCTGCCCCTAAAAGTGGTAAAGATATGTTGGTTGTATATCAGAAAGCGCCTAATTAAAGGCTATGGGAAATGGGTTTGGGAAATACCGTGTATGTCTATATTTCAAATATGATTAATTCTCATATGTGTAGGAATGTATTCCGGAATACTGTATTGAAATATATACAAATTTATTTCCTCATACAATAGATTAAAACATATGATTGAAACATACAGTTAAAAACATGGATCCATGTAAAAGTATACAATTATAATAGGTTACAATCTTGGTTCATAAAAGAAAAAAAAATTAACATAATTCCTAAACTCTCCTCTTAAAAATCTCTAAAAATTCTTGCAATTTTGTTTAAAACATATGATTAGGGTATGGTCCGTTGTGGTCCCTAACCGGTTAGGGTGATTTGATATTTTCAAAAACAGTTTCTAGTATCTTATTTGGTGTGACTTCATCAGTAAAATGTGAAGCAAAAAAAGTGTGAAACAAAAAATTATTTAGGTGTTGTAGTAGTGATGAAAAAATGTTGAAAAAGATTCTAAAAAAATTCTAAAAAAATTCTTTTAAACGTGAAGTCCAATATTTAAATATGAGGTGAAATCAAAAATCAAAAAGTAAAAAATAAAAAAAAAATAATAATAATAAAGTTCTTCCGTGTTTTAAATCCAAAATGGTGGTTTTGGTGATTGTGAGATACCAAATGTGTGAAAAAATATGGAAAAAATTAAATGATGAATTAAATCCAAATCCTTTTCAAATAATAAGTCTGTGATTAAAGTGAGTGTTGGAAATTATAGTTGGTGTGAATCTTCCTTCTCCTTAACAAATGGTTTGTTGTTGGTATATTGATTCTAAGGTATTCGGTCTGTGATAAAAGACTCTATCCTTATCAAACCTGTGAACAACAAAATAACAGTGCAATAATGCTACAAATGTAATGGAAATAATGAAAATCTGCTCACCAATGACTGTCAACGCGTTTTGGCCTCTCAGTTAGGCCTTTCTCAAGACTATAGTTTCTGGTGAGTTGTGGTGGCTATTTATGGTGCTTTGTGCCAATCAGAGGGTCGTGATTTTGGCGCCAAAAAACGCTATTCAAGCGTGACCCGGAAGTGGTATTCCTACTTCTCTTTCCGTTTTTTAAGGCTCTTTTCTCCAACATAGGTGTGTCCGGTCCACGGCGTCATCCTTACTTGTGGGATATTCTCTTCCCCAACAGGAAATGGCAAAGAGCCCAGCAAAGCTGGTCACATGATCCCTCCTAGGCTCCGCCTACCCCAGTCATTCTCTTTGCCGTTGTACAGGCAACATCTCCACGGAGATGGCTTAGAGTTTTTTAGTGTTTAACTGTAGTTTTTATTATTCAATCAAGAGTTTGTTATTTTGAAATAGTGCTGGTATGTACTATTTACTCAGAAACAGAAAAGAGATGAAGATTTCTGTTTGTATGAGGAAAATGATTTTAGCAACCGTCACTAAAATCCATGGCTGTTCCACACAGGACTGTTGAGAGCAATTAACTTCAGTTGGGGGAACAGTGAGCAGTCTCTTGCTGCTTGAGGTATGACACATTCTAACAAGACGATGTAATGCTGGAAGCTGTCATTTTCCCTATGGGATCCGGTAAGCCATGTTTATTACGATCGTAAATAAGGGCTTCACAAGGGCTTATTAAGACTGTAGACTTTTTCTGGGCTAAATCGATTCATTATTAACACATATTTAGCCTTGAGGAATCATTTTATTTGGGTATTTTGATATAATAATATCGGCAGGCACTGTTTTAGACACCTTATTCTTTAGGGGCTTTCCCAAAGCATAGGCAGAGCCTCATTTTCGCGCCGGTGTTGCGCACTTGTTTTTGAGAGGCATGGCATGCAGTCGCATGTGAGAGGAGCTCTGATACTTAGAAAAGACTTTCTGAAGGCGTCATTTGGTATCGTATTCCCCTTTGGGCTTGGTTGGGTCTCAGCAAAGCAGATACCAGGGACTGTAAAGGGGTTAAAGTTCAAAACGGCTCCGGTTCCGTTATTTTAAGGGTTAAAGCTTCCAAATTTGGTGTGCAATACTTTTAAGGCTTTAAGACTCTGTGGTGAAAATTTGGTGAATTTTGAACAATTCCTTCATGTTTTTTCGCAATTGCAGTAATAAAGTGTGTTCAGTTTAAAATTTAAAGTGACAGTAACGGTTTTATTTTAAAACGTTTTTTGTACTTTGTTACAAGTTTATGCCTGTTTAACATGTCTGAACTACCAGATAGACTGTGTTCTGAATGTGGGGAAGCCAGAATTCCTATTCATTTAAATAAATGTGATTTATGTGACAATGACAATGATGCCCAAGATGGTTCCTCAAGTGAGGGGAGTAAGCATGGTACTGCATCATTCCCTCCTTCGTCTACACGAGTCTTGCCCACTCAGGAGGCCCCTAGTACATCTAGCGCGCCAATACTCCTTACTATGCAACAATTAACGGCTGTAATGGATAATTCTGTCAAAAACATTTTAGCCAAAATGAACACTTATCAGCGTAAGCGCGACTGCTCTGTTTTAGATACTGAAGAGCATGACGACGCTGATAATAATGTTTCTGAAGGGCCCCTAACCCAGTCTGATGGGGCCAGGGAGGTTTTGTCTGAGGGAGAAATTACTGATTCAGGGAACATTTCTCAACATGCTGAACCTGATGTGATTACATTTAAATTTAAGTTGGAACATCTCCGCATTCTGCTTAAGGAGGTATTATCCACTCTGGATGATTGTGACAAGTTGGTCATCCCAGAGAAACTATGTAAAATGGACAAGTTCCTAGAGGTGCCGGGGCTCCCAGAAGCTTTTCCTATACCCAAGCGGGTGGCGGACATTGTTAATAAAGAATGGGAATGGCCCGGTATTCCTTTCGTCCCTCCCCCCATATTTAAAAAATTGTTTCCTATGGTCGACCCCAGAAAGGACTTATGGCAGACAGTCCCCAAGGTCGAGGGAGCGGTTTCCACTTTAAACAAACGCACCACTATACCCATAGAGGATAGTTGTGCTTTCAAAGATCCTATGGATAAAAAATTAGAAGGTTTGCTTAAAAAGATGTTTGTTCAGCAGGGTTACCTTCTACAACCAATTTCATGCGTTGTCCCTGTCGCTACAGCCGCATGTTTCTGGTTCGATGAGCTGATAAAGGCGGTCGATAGTGATTCTCCTCCTTATGAGGAGATTATGGACAGAATCAATGCTCTCAAATTGGCTAATTCTTTTACCCTAGACGCCACTTTGCAATTGGCTAGGTTAGCGGCTAAGAATTCTGGGTTTGCTATTGTGGCGCGCAGAGCGCTTTGGTTGAAATCTTGGTCGGCTGATGCGTCTTCCAAGAACAAGCTACTTAACATTCCTTTCAAGGGGAAAACGCTGTTTGGCCCTGATTTGAAAGAGATTATCTCTGATATCACTGGGGGTAAGGGCCACGCCCTTCCTCAGGATCGGCCTTTCAAGGCAAAAAATAAACCTAATTTTCGTCCCTTTCGTAGAAACGGACCAGCCCAAAGTGCTACGTCCTCTAAGCAAGAGGGTAATACTTCTCAAGCCAAGCCAGCTTGGAGACCAATGCAAGGCTGGAACAAGGGAAAGCAGGCCAAGAAACCTGCCACTGCTACCAAGACAGCATGAAATGTTGGCCCCCGATCCGGGACCGGATCTGGTGGGGGGCAGACTCTCTCTCTTCGCTCAGGCTTGGGCAAGAGATGTTCTGGATCCTTGGGCGCTAGAAATAGTCTCCCAAGGTTATCTTCTGGAATTCAAGGGGCTTCCCCCAAGGGGGAGGTTCCACAGGTCTCAGTTGTCTTCAGACCACATAAAAAGACAGGCATTCTTACATTGTGTAGAAGACCTGTTAAAAATGGGAGTGATTCATCCTGTTCCATTAAGAGAACAAGGGATGGGGTTCTACTCCAATCTGTTCATAGTTCCCAAAAAAGAGGGAACGTTCAGACCAATCTTAGATCTCAAGATCTTAAACAAGTTTCTCAAGGTTCCATCGTTCAAGATGGAAACCATTCGAACTATTCTTCCTTCCATCCAGGAAGGTCAATTCATGACCACGGTGGATTTAAAGGATGCGTATCTACATATTCCTATCCACAAGGAACATCATCGGTTCCTAAGGTTCGCATTCCTGGACAAGCATTACCAGTTCGTGGCGCTTCCTTTCGGATTAGCCACTGCTCCAAGGATTTTCACAAAGGTACTAGGGTCCCTTCTAGCTGTGCTAAGACCAAGGGGCATTGCTGTAGTACCTTATTTGGACGACATTCTGATTCAAGCGTCGTCCCTTCCTCAAGCAAAGGCTCACACGGACATAGTCCTGGCCTTTCTCAGATCTCACGGATGGAAAGTGAACGTGGAAAAGAGTTCTCTATCTCCGTCAACAAGGGTTCCCTTCTTGGGAACAATAATAGACTCCTTAGAAATGAGGATATTTCTGACAGAGGCCAGAAAAACAAAGCTTCTAGACTCTTGTCGGATACTTCATTCCGTTCCTCTTCCTTCCATAGCTCAGTGCATGGAAGTGATCGGGTTGATGGTAGCGGCAATGGACATAGTTCCTTTTGCGCGCATTCATCTAAGACCATTACAACTGTGCATGCTCAGTCAGTGGAATGGGGATTATACAGACTTGTCTCCGAAGATACAAGTAAATCAGAGGACCAGAGACTCACTCCGTTGGTGGCTGTCCCTGGACAACCTGTCACAAGGGATGACATTCCGCAGACCAGAGTGGGTCATTGTCACGACCGACGCCAGTCTGATGGGCTGGGGCGCGGTCTGGGGATCCCTGAAAGCTCAGGGTCTTTGGTCTCGGGAAGAATCTCTTCTACCGATAAATATTCTGGAACTGAGAGCGATATTCAATGCTCTCAAGGCTTGGCCTCAGCTAGCGAGGGCCAAGTTCATACGGTTTCAATCAGACAACATGACAACTGTTGCGTACATCAACCATCAGGGGGGAACAAGGAGTTCCCTAGCGATGGAAGAAGTGACCAAAATCATTCTATGGGCGGAGTCTCACTCCTGCCACCTGTCCGCTATCCACATCCCAGGAGTGGAAAATTGGGAAGCGGATTTTCTGAGTCGTCAGACATTGCATCCGGGGGAGTGGGAACTCCATCCGGAAATCTTTGCCCAAGTCACTCAGCTGTGGGGCATTCCAGACATGGATCTGATGGCCTCTCGTCAGAACTTCAAAGTTCCTTGCTACGGGTCCAGATCCAGGGATCCCAAGGCGGCTCTAGTGGATGCACTAGTAGCACCTTGGACCTTCAAACTAGCTTATGTGTTCCCGCCGTTTCCTCTCATCCCCAGGCTGGTAGCCAGGATCAATCAGGAGAGGGCGTCGGTGATCTTGATAGCTCCTGCGTGGCCACGCAGGACTTGGTATGCAGATCTGGTGAATATGTCATCGGCTCCACCTTGGAAGCTACCTTTGAGACGAGACCTTCTTGTTCAGGGTCCGTTCGAACATCCGAACCTGGTTTCACTCCAGCTGACTGCTTGGAGATTGAACGCTTGATCTTATCGAAGCGAGGGTTCTCAGATTCTGTTATCGATACTCTTGTTCAGGCCAGAAAGCCTGTAACTAGAAAGATTTACCACAAAATTTGGAAAAAATATATCCGTTGGTGTGAATCTAAAGGATTCCCTTGGGACAAGGTTAAGATTCCTAAGATTCTATCCTTCCTTCAAGAAGGATTGGAAAAAGGATTATCTGCAAGTTCCCTGAAGGGACAGATTTCTGCCTTGTCTGTGTTACTTCACAAAAAGCTGGCAGCTGTGCCAGATGTTCAAGCCTTTGTTCAGGCTCTGGTTAGAATTAAGCCTGTTTACAAACCTTTGACTTCTCCTTGGAGTCTCAATTTAGTTCTTTCAGTTCTTCAGGGGGTTCCGTTTGAACCCTTACATTCCGTTGATATTAAGTTATTATCTTGGAAAGTTTTGTTTTTAGTTGCAATTTCTTCTGCTAGAAGAGTTTCAGAATTATCTGCTCTGCAGTGTTCTCCTCCTTATCTGGTGTTCCATGCAGATAAGGTGGTTTTACGTACTAAACCTGGTTTTCTTCCAAAAGTTGTTTCTAACAAAAACATTAACCAGGAGATTATCGTACCTTCTCTGTGTCCGAAACCAGTTTCAAAGAAGGAACGTTTGTTGCACAATTTGGATGTTGTTCGCGCTCTAAAATTCTATTTAGAAGCTACAAAGGATTTTAGACAAACATCTTCCTTGTTTGTTGTTTATTCCGGTAAAAGGAGAGGTCAAAAAGCAACTTCTACCTCTCTCTCTTTTTGGATTAAAAGCATCATCAGATTGGCTTACGAGACTGCCGGACGGCAGCCTCCCGAAAGAATCACAGCTCATTCCACTAGGGCTGTGGCTTCCACATGGGCCTTCAAGAACGAGGCTTCTGTTGATCAGATATGTAGGGCAGCGACTTGGTCTTCACTGCACACTTTTACCAAATTTTACAAGTTTGATACTTTTGCTTCTTCTGAGGCTATTTTTGGGAGAAAGGTTTTGCAAACCGTGGTGCCTTCCATTTAGGTGACCTGATTTGCTCCCTCCCTTCATCCGTGTCCTAAAGCTTTGGTATTGGTTCCCACAAGTAAGGATGACGCCGTGGACCGGACACACCTATGTTGGAGAAAACAGAATTTATGTTTACCTGATAAATTACTTTCTCCAACGGTGTGTCCGGTCCACGGCCCGCCCTGGTTTTTTTAATCAGGTCTGATAATTTATTTTCTTTAACTACAGTCACCACGGTACCATATGGTTTCTCCTATGCAAATATTCCTCCTTAACGTCGGTCGAATGACTGGGGTAGGCGGAGCCTAGGAGGGATCATGTGACCAGCTTTGCTGGGCTCTTTGCCATTTCCTGTTGGGGAAGAGAATATCCCACAAGTAAGGATGACGCCGTGGACCGGACACACCGTTGGAGAAAGTAATTTATCAGGTAAACATAAATTCTGTTTTTTCTTTGTGTTTTCCTATTTGCCCCCTTCATCTTAGTGTTATATCAGTTTGTTATTGTTATCGGTGAACTTAGTATTAGTGTCTATATAGAAATCTGCTTTTCTTCTTACCTTTAGCGAACCGGATGTTTGCATCTATACGGAAAACCGGAAGTGACGTCATTGCGTATTGCGTCACTTCCGGTATGTTCGTTGTTTACAAACATACTCGTTTCCATGCCGATACTTCCGGTGTTTTGGTTCATATTGTGAATGGCCTATGGTGCATAAACTGCATAAGTTCCCTGTCTTGTATGTTTATAAGGATGTCTTCTAAGAGTTCTGTTCCTTATTCCTTGGGATATTTATGGGTTTGTAGAATGTTATATCCGGATTTATCTAAACAATACAATTGCTAATTTGAGTATCTAGTACTATTGCTGTTAATAAGTGGTTCTTTGGATAAATTATTCTATCATAAAAAATATAAAAATACAATAAAAAGAATAAAATCTACTTAATAAAATCGATAAAATACAATACGTTAATAGGTTATTATAGGTTCTGTCATGAATAACAATATAATCCCTACAAATAACTGACAATATAATAGTCGCTGAAAAGACTGGATCCTGGTTGTGTGGTGATTAATGCTCTAACCTTATTATATTATTCTATGTTAGAACGGTATGGATATATTCTATCTGTGGTGATGGCACCTAGGTGTACTGGTCCACTGATTTGTATAATTTTTGAAACTCCATGGAGTGGGATATCTTTTATCTATTGTCCTATTATTTTTGGGATATCTTTCATATAAATTAGGGACTTCCCGATAAGATTTCTCTATTTTTGGATCTAGGACACCTACCATTGTGTCTCTATTCAGGTTATGTATACACCCAAAGAGTGGTGGGAGAATACTACTTTGCTTTGTTATCTACTAGTACTGTATGGGTAATGAAGTTTCCAGTGACAAACAGCTTTAGGAGCTAGTATGAAAATACATGCTGAATGGCTATGTGTCATCTTATACAAGATTATATAGGTTGTTATTTCAGATTTAGTAGATGCGAGCCTTAAAAAACGGAAAGAGAAGTCGGAATACCACTTCCGGGTCACGCTTGAATAGCGTTTTTTGGCGCCAAAATCACGACCCTCTGATTGGCACAAAGCGCCATAAATAGCCACCACAACTCACCAGAAACTATAGTCTTGAGAAAGGCCTGAGAGGCCGAAACGCGTTGACAGTCATTGGTGAGCAGATTTTCATTATTTCCATTACATTTGTAGCATTATTGCACTATGTTATTTTGTTGTTCACAGGTTTGATAAGGATAGAGTCTTTTATCACAGACTGAATACCTTAGAATCAATATACCAACAACAAACCATTTGTTAAGGAGAAGGAAGATTCACACCAACTATAATTTTCCACACTCACTTTAATCACAGACTTATTCATTCATCTAATTTTTTCCATATTTTTTCACACATTTGGTATCTAACAATCACCAAAACCACCATTTTGGATTTAAAACACGGAAGAACTTTATTATTATTATTATTATTATTTTTTTATTTTTTACTTTTTGATTTCACCTCATATTTAAATATTGGACTTCACGTTTAAAAGAATTTTTTTAGAATATTTTGAAATATAGACATACACGGTATTTCCCAAACCCATTTCCCATAGCCTTTAATTAGGCGCTTTCTGATATACAACCAACATTACTTCCATCATCGCTAGGGAACTCTTTGTTCCCCCCTGATGATTGACTTAAGCTACAGTCGTGATGTTGTCCGACTGAAATCTGATGAATTTGGCCGCAGCTAGTTGAGGCCATGCCTGAAGAGCGTTGAATATCGCCCTCAGTTCCAGAATGTTTATCGGGAGAAGCGTTTCTTCCCGAGACCATAAGCCCTGAGCTTTCAGGGTGTCCCAGACCGCACCCCAGCCTAACAGACTGGCATCGGTCGTTACAATGACCCACTCTGGCCTGCGGAAACATATTCCCTGAGACAGGTGATCCTGAGACAACCACCAGAGAAGAGAATCTCTGGTCTTCTGGTCCAACTGAATTTGAGGAATGGAATGAAGAACTCGGCAAGTAGTTAAAAGTTTAAATTTTCTGACCTCCGTCAGAAATATTTTCATTTCTACCGAATCTATTAGTGTTCCTAGGAAGGGAACCCTTGTGAGTGGGGACAGAACTCTTTTTGATGTTCACCTTCCACCCGTGAGACCTTAGAAAGGCCAATACAATCTCCGTGTGAGCCTTGGCTCTGTGAAAATACGGCGCCTGAATTAAGATGTCGTCCAAATAAGGCACCACTGCTATGCCCCGCGGTCTTATAATTGCCTGAAGGTACCCTAACACCTTTGTGAAAATTCTGGGAGCAGTGGCTAAACCGAATGGAAGAGCCACAAACTGGTATTGCTTGTCTAGAAAAGCGAACCAGAGGAACTGATGATGATCCTTGTGGATTGGGATATGCAGGTACGCATCCTTTAGATCCACAGTAGTCATATATTGACCTTCCTGGATCATAGGTAAGATTGTCCGAATGGTCTCCATCTTGAATGATGGGACTCTGAGGAATTTGTTTAGAATTTTGAGATCCAGGATTGGTCTGAGAGTTCCTAATTTTTTGGGAACCACAAACAGGTTTAAGTAAAACCCCAGCCCTTGTTCCGCAATTGGAACTGGGTGGATCACTCCCATTGTATGTAGGTCTTCTACACAGCGTAAGAACGCCTCTTTCTTTGTCGTGTCTGTAGACAGACGAGAAATATGGAACCTTCCCCTTGGAGGAGAGTCCTTGAATTCTAGAAGATATCCCTGGGTAACAATCTCTAAAGCCCAGGGATCGTGAACATCTCTTGCCCAGGCCCAGCGAAGAGAGAAAGTCTGCCCCCTACTAGATCCGGTCCCGGATTGGGGGCTACCCCTTCATGCTGTCTTGGTAGTAGCTGCAGGCTTTTTAGCCTTTTTACCCTTGTTCCAGCCCTGATAAGGCTTCCAGGTTGCCTTGGGCTGTGAAGCGTTACCCTCTTGCTTTGCAGCTGTAGAGGCTGAAGCGGGACCGCTCCCGAAATTACGAAAGGAACGAAAATTAGCTTTGTTTTTAGCCTTAAAAGGCTTGTCCTGGGGGAGAGCATGGCCCTTTAACCCCGGTTATTTCTGCAATAATCTTTTTCAATTCTGGCCCGAAAAGGGTCTTTTCCTTGAAAGGGATATTTTACAATTTGGATTTTGACGACACCTCGGCCGACCATGACTTGAGCCAAAGCGCTCTGCGCGCCATTATGGTGAAGCCTGAATTTTTTGCTGCTAACTTAGCTAATTGCAAAGCGGCATCTGTGATAAAAGAATTAGCCAGCTTTAGAGCCTTAATTCTATCCATAATTTCGTCATATGAAGTCTCCGTCTGGAGCGACTCCTCCAGCGCCTCGAACCAGAAAGCCGCTGCAGTAGTTACAGGAATAATGCAGGCAATAGGTTGGAGAAGAAAACCTTGTTGAACAAAATTTTTCTTAAGTAAGCCTTCTAACTTTTTATCCATAGGATCTTTAAAAGCACAACTGTCTTCAATTGGTATGGTTGTGCGTTTAGCAAGTGTAGAAACAGCCCCCTCTACCTTAGGGACCGTCTGCCACGAGTCCCGCCTAGGGTCAGTTATGGGGAACATTTTCTTAAAAATAGGGGGGGGGGGGCAGACAAAAGGGACACCTGGTCCTATCCCACTCCCTAGTAACAATATCCGCAACCCTCTTAGGGATCGGAAACGCATCAGTGTATACAGGGACCTCTAGGTACTTGTCCATTTTACACAACATCTCTGGGACCACCATAGGGTCACAATCATCCAGAGTAGCTAATACCTCCCTGAGCAATACGCGGAGGTGTTCCAATTTAAATTTAAACGCTAATGAATCTGACTCTGCCTGATGAGAAACCTTTCCTGAATCAGAAATTTCTCCCTCAGACCTCAAATCCCTCACCTCCATTTCAGAGCGTTGTTAGGGTACATCAGATAAGGCTACCAAAGCTTCAGACTGCTCATAATCTGTTCTTAGAACAGAGCTATCGCGCTTTGTAGGAAAAACTGGCAGTTTGGATAGAAAGGCCGCAAGGGAATTATCCATGACTGTCGCTAGTTGTTGCAATGTAATAGGGACAGACGCACTAGAGGTACTAGGCATCGTTTGCGCGGGTGTAACTGGTTGTGACACATGGGGAGAGGTAGACGGACTATCCTCATTACCTTCAGTCTGAGAATCATCTTGGGCCACATTTTTAAGTGCAACAATATGATCTTTAAAGTGTATAGACATATTAGTGCAATTGGGATACATTCTGAGAGGGGGTTCCACCATGGCTTCTAAACACATTGAACAAGGATTTTCCTTAGTGTCAGACATGTTTAACAGACTAGTAGCATACACAAGCAGGCTTGGAAAACACTTTAATCAAATAAAATACTATTTGAAAAAACGTTACTGTGCCTTTAAGTAATAAAAAGAGCACACAATTTTACAAAACGGTGAAAAATGCAGCAATCCTTTTGAAATTTTCACAGTATGTATCTAAGGCTTTAATATGATTGCACCACAATTTGCCGAACGATTAACCGCTTAATGCCCAAACCGGAGCAGTCTAAAGCCAGCAACCGGTTAAATAACTACAGCACCTTGCCACAGCTTACTGCTGTGGCCCTTCCTACCTTTAGGGATCAGATTTGGGGGAATAAAGCTTCTTTTAGGCCCTCAATCAACAGCAGGACCCTCCATGTGAAGCAGTCATGAACTTGTCTTTCAATTCTAACTGCACATCTGAGGCGCTAAATTAGGCCCCTCCCCCTCCACTCCGTAGTTGTGAGGCCTACAAAAATCACTTCTAAGTGACTACATTTTTGCCATATGGAAAATAACCCCAGAAAAACACTCCAAAGTGCTTAAAAAGTGTCTCTAACGAGTATTTCTTAAAACAAATAATCGACTGCCCTTAATTACTGTCAACCAGCATAATTAGCCCTGTTATGTAAGCATTCAATTCTTTACTAAGTCTCAGAACATAGCTTACCCTCCCCACATGGGGATCTTGTCAGTCTTCTAGCATTATCTCAGTCTTGTCTAGAAATAAATGACTGAGCATACCTCATTGCAGTCAAGCCTGCAAACTGTTCCCCCCCAACTGAAGTTTTCTGGTACTTCTCAGTCCTGTGTGGGAACAGCAATGGATTTTAGTTACAACATGCTAAAATCATCTTCCTCTCAGCAGAATTCTTCATCTTTTTTCTGCCAGAGAGTAAATAGTACAAACCGGTACCATTTAAAAATAACAAACTTTTGATTGAAGATAAAACTACAAATCTAACACCACATTCACTTTACCCTCCCGTAGAGAGACCCTAGTGCTTAGAGCCGGCAAAGGGGGAGCTATATGGACAGCTCTGCTGTGTGCTCTCTTTGCCACTTCCTGTATAGAATGAGAATATCCCACAAGTAAGGATGAATCCGTGGACTGGATACACCTTGCAAGAGAAATCCTTGTTCAATGTGTTTAGAAGCCATGGTGGAACCCCCTCTCAGAATGTGTCCCAATTGCACTAATATGTCTATACACTTTAAAGATCATGTTGTTGCACTTAAAAATGTGTCCCAAGATGATTCTCAGACTGAAGGTAATGAGGATAGTCAGTCTACCTCTCCCCATGTGTCACAACCAGTTACGCCCGCGCAAGCGATGCCTAGTACCTCTAGTGCGTCTGCCCCTATTACATTGCAACAACTAGCGACAGTCATGGATAATTCCCTTGCGGCCTTTCTATCCAAACTGCCAGTTTTTCCTACAAAGCGTGATAGCTCTGTTTTAAGAACAGATTATGAGCAGTCTGAAGCTTTGCTAGCCTTATCTGATGTACCCTCACAACGCTCTGAAATGGAGGTGAGGGATTTGATGTCTGAGGGAGAAATTTCCGATTCAGGAAAGGTTTCTCATCAGGCAGAGTCAGATTCATTGGCGTTTAAATTTAAATTGGAACACCTCCGCGTATTGCTCAGGGAGGTATTAGCTACTCTGGATGATTGTGACCCTATGGTGGTCCCCGAGAAGTTGTGTAAA
The DNA here is from genome assembly GCF_027579735.1 of Bombina bombina. Taxonomy (NCBI): domain Eukaryota; kingdom Metazoa; phylum Chordata; class Amphibia; order Anura; family Bombinatoridae; genus Bombina; species Bombina bombina. The sequence goes on along the minus strand of NC_069499.1, from coordinate 59,025,392 downwards.
ATGGGCAAGTACCTAGAGGTCCCTGTATACACTGATGCGTTTCCGATCCCTAAGAGGGTTGCGGATATTGTTACTAGGGAGTGGGATAGACCAGTTGTCCCTTTTGTCTCCCCCCCCCCCCATTTTTAAGAAAATGTTCCCCATAACTGACCCTAGGCGGGACTCGTGGCAGACGGTCCCTAAGATAGAGGGGGCTGTTTCTACACTTGCTAAATGCACAACCATACCAATTGAAGACAGTTGTGCTTTTAAAGATCCTATGGATAAAAAGTTAGAAGGCTTACTTAAGAAAATTTTTGTTTAACAAGGTTTTCTTCTCCAACCTATTGCCTGCATTATTCCTGTAACTACTGCAGCGTCTTTCTGGTTCGAGGCGCTGGAGGAGTCGCTCCAGACGGAGACCTCATATGACGAAATTATGGATAGAATTAAGGCTCTAAAGCTGGCTAATTCTTTTATCACAGATGCCGCTTTGCAATTAGCTAAGTTAGCGGCAAAAAATTCAGGCTTCGCCATTATGGCGCGCAGATCGCTTTGGCTCAAGTCATGGTCGGTCGATGTGTCGTCAAAATCCAAATTATTAAATATCCCTTTCAAGGAAAAGACCCTTTTCGGGCCAGAATGGAAAGAGATTATTTCAGAAATCACCGGGGGAAAGGGCCATGCTCTCCCCCAGGACAAGCCTTTTAAGGCTAAAAACAAAGCTAATTTTTGTTCCTTTCGTAATTTCAGAGGCGGTCCCGCTTCAGCCTCTACAGCTGCAAAGCAAGAGGGTAACGCTTCACAGCCCAAGGCAACCTGGAAGCCTTATCAGGGCTGGAACAAGGGTAAACAGGCCAAAAAGCCTGCAGCTGTGCTACCAAGACAGCATGAAGGGGTAGCCCCCAATCCGGGACCGGATCTAGTAGGGGACAGACTTTCTCTCTTCGCTCAGGCCTGGGCAAGAGATGTTCACGATTCCTGGGCTTTAGAGATTGTTACCCAGGGATATCTTCTAGAATTGAAGGACTCCCCTCCAAGGGGAAGGTTCCATATTTCTCGTCTGTCTACAGACACAACAAAGAAAGAGGCTTTCTTACGCTGTGTAGAAGACCTACATACAATGGGAGTGATCCACCCAGTTCCAATTGCGGAACAAAGGCTGGGGTTTTACTCAAACCTATTTGTGGTTCTCAAAAAATTAGGAACTTTCAGACCAATCCTGGATCTCAAAATTCTAAACAAATTCCTCAGAGTCCCATCATTCAAGATGGAGACCATTCGGACAATCTTACCTATGATCCAGGAAGGTCAATATATGACTACTGTGGATCTAAAGGATGCGTACCTGCATATCCCAATCCACAAAGATAATCGTCAGTTCTTCCGGTTTGCTTTTCTAGACAAGCATTACCAGTTCGTGGCTCTTCCATTCGGTTTAGCCACTGCTCCCAGAATTTTCACAAAGGTGCTAGGGTCCCTTCTGGCGGTTCTAAGACCGTGGGGCATAGCAGTGGCGCCTTATTTGGACGACATCTTAATTCAGGCGCCGTATTTTCACAGAGCCAAGGCTCACACGGAGATTGTATTGGCCTTTCTAAGGTCTCACGGGTGGAAGGTGAACATCAAAAAGAATTCTCTGTCCCCACTCACAAGGGTTCCCTTCCTAGGAACACTAATAGATTCGGTAGAAATGAAAATATTTCTGACGGAGGTCAGAAAATTGAAACTTTTAACTACTTGCCGAGTTCTTCATTCCATTCCTCGGCCATCTGTAGCTCAGTGCATGGAGACAATTGGATTAATGGTAGCAGCAATGGACATAGTCCCTTTTGCTCGGATACACCTCAGACCACTGCAACTATGCATGCTCAAGCAGTGGAATGGGGATTATGCAGATTTTTCTCCTCAAATTCAGTTGGACCAGGAGACCAGAGATTCTTTTCTCTGGTGGTTGTCTCAGGATCACCTGTCTCAGGGAATATGTTTCCGCAGGCCAGAGTGGGTCATTGTAACGACCGACACCAGTCTGTTAGGCTGGGGTGCGGTCTGGGACTCCCTGAAAGCTCAGGGCTTATGGTCTCGGGAAGAAACGCTTCTCCCGATAAACATTCTGCAACTGAGGGCGATATTCAACGCTCTTCAGGCATGGCCTCAACTAGCTGCGGCCAAATTCATCAGATTTCAGTTGGACAACATCACGACTGTAGCTTACGTCAATCATCAGGGGGGAACAAAGTGTTCCCTAGCGATGACGGAAGTATCCAAAATAATCAGGTGGGCGGAGGCTCACTCCTGCCATCTCTCAGCAATTCACATCCCAGGAGTAGACAACTGGGAGGCGGATTTTCTAAGTCGTCAGACTTTTCACCCAGTGGAGTGGGAACTCCACCCGGAGGTATTTGCCCAGCTGACTCAGCTATGGGGCATTCCAGAGTTGGACCTGATGGCGTCTCGTCAGAACATCAAGCTTCCTCTCTACGGATCCAGCTCCCGGGACCCCAAGGCGGCATTGATAGATGCTCTAGTAGCGCCTTGGTCCTTCAATCTGGCTTATGTTTTCCACCGTTTCCTCTTCTCCCTCGTCTGATCGCCAGAATCAAGCAGGAGAAGGCGTCAGTGATTTTGATAGCGCCTGCGTGGCCACGCAGGACTTGGTATGCAGACCTAGTGGACATGTCATCTGTCCCACCATGGACACTGCCAATGAGGCAGGACCTTCTAATACAGGCTCCGTTCAAGCATCCAAGTCTAGTTTCTCTATGTCTGACTGCTTGGAGATTGAACGCTTAATTCTATCAAAGTGTGGTTTCTCTAAAACAGTTATAGATACTCTGATCCAGGCTAGAAAGCCTGTCACCAGGAAAATCTACCATAAGATATGGCGGAAATATCTCTGTTGGTGTGAATCCAAGGGTTACTCATGGAGTAAGATTAGAATTCCCAGGATATTGTCCTTTCTCCAAGACGGATTGGAGAAAGGATTGTCGGCTAGTTCTTTAAAGGGACAGATATCTGCTCTGTCTATCCTTTTACACAAGCGTCTGGCAGAGGTACCAGACGTTCAAGCGTTTGCACAGGCTTTAGTCAGAATCAAGCCTGTCTATAAACCTGTGGCTCCGCCATGGAGTCTGAATCTAGTTCTTTCAGTTCTTCAAGGGGTTCCGTTTGAACCTTTACATTCTATAGATATTAAGTTGTTATCTTGGAAAGTTTTGTTTTTGGTAGCTATCTCTTCTGCTCGAAGAGTCTCTGAATTATCTGCCTTACAGTGTGATTCACCTTATCTGGTGTTCCACGCAAATAAGGTAGTTTTGCGTACCAAGTCTGGTTTTCTTCCTAAAGTTGTTTCTAACAAGAATATTAACCAGGAAATAGTTGTTCCTTCTCTGTGTCCTAACCCATCTTCGAAGAAGGAACGTCTATTGCACAATCTTGATGTAGTTCGTGCTTTAAAGTTCTATTTACAAGCCACTAAGGATTTCAGTCAAACATCTTCTTTGTTATCTATTCTGGTAAGAGGAGAGGTCAGAAAACGACTGCTACCTCTCTTTCCTTTTGGCTGAAAAGCATCATCTGTTTGGCCTATGAGACTGCTGGCCAGCAGCCTCCTGAAAGAATTACTGCTCATTCTACCAGAGCAGTGGCTTCCACATGGGCTTTCAAAAATGAGGCTTCTGTTGAACAGATTTGTATGGCAGCGACTTGGTCTTCACTGCATACTTTTGCCAAATTTTATAAATTCGATACTTTTTGCTTCTTCGGAGGCTATTTTTGGGAGAGAGGTTTTGCAAGCAGTGGTGCCTTCCGTTTAAGGTACCTGTCTTGTTCCCTCCCTTCATCTGTGTCCTAAAGCTTTGGTATTGGTATCCCACAAGTAAGGATGAATCCGTGGACTGGATACACCTTGCAAGAGAAAACAGAATTTATGCTTACTTGATCAATTACTTTTTCTTGCGGTGTATCCAGTCCACGGCCCGCCCTGGCAATTAAGTCAGGTAAAAATTTTTTTGTTTAAACTACAGTCACCACTGCACCCTATGGTTTCTCCTTTTTCTTCCTAACCTTTGGTCGAATGACTGGGGGGTGGAGCTGGAGGGGGAGCTATATGGACAGCTCTGCTGTGTGCTCTCTTTGCCACTTCCTGTAGGGAATGAAAATATCCCACAAGTAAGGATGAATCCGTGGACTGGATACACCGAAAGAGAAAGTAATTTATCAGGTAAGCATAAATTCTGTCTTTTTGTGGTCTTTCTCTCGTTTCCAAATGTTTTGTTGTTCTTTCTCCCTCCCAAGACACATTCCTGTCTACTCATAGGGTAGGGGAAGTGGGAGTGATATTTTGTCTTTTGGGGTGCCAGGTTGAGTAATTCCCATAGGTTAAGAAAGTTTTCATGGACTCTTACTGCAAAGAAGGAAATATTTATCATGTTGGCATGTTTTATTTTTGTGTTACGTCCTTTAATGAAACCCAAAATATGTAATGCTTTTATTTCATAATTTTTTTTTTTTTTTAGTATTTTTAAGGTAGTTTATAAATTTTGTTTTCATTTTTGTTCCCCTTTCTTAGGTGGGATTGGAAAAGAAGGCAACCGAAGATACTCGTTTAATTTACATGACCACTGGAGTACTCCTGCAAAAGATTGTTGCTGCGAAGAGCTTGGCAGAATTCACACACATTTTTATAGATGAGGTATGTTTGTTAAAGTGATCGTAAAGGTTAACATATTCAACATTCAAATGCTATGTTATTTATAAATTAAAATTTTTTTAAAAAAAATTGATCTGTAAGTATTTTTAATTTTCTTTCATATAGGTGGCAAGAGTCTGTGAGCTAGTGACGTATAGGATATACATTCCTACCAGGAGGGGGTAAAGTTTCCCAAACCTTTAATGCCTATAAATACACCTCCCACTTCACTTATGCCTCAGTCTCACAAACTTTGCCTCCTTAGGAGGTGGTGAAACATAATGATGATTTCTTCTATGAAACGCTCTTTCAAGAATATTGATGAAATAGAGTTCCTCTCTAAGTTTGTCTGAGGGATGTGAAGGGAGTATTGCCTAATGATGCCATGTTTTCGCCTATGGGAAATCTATTCTAGGGCTCTATGTAAATTCGGTCACAGGGATTCATCTTCTGCCTCCCTTTACAGATCGACATTATACTCCTCTACCATTACCTCTGCTGATATGTTTCAGTACTGGTTTGGCTGTCTATCTGTGGATGGGTGTCTTCTGGTAAGTATATATCATTTTTAAGACACTCTCAGCTATGGAAGGCACTTTATATTATAAAGTTCCTAATGTTTATTGCATATATTAGCCATGAGTCAGGTCTATTAATATTTCCCTTTGCAGTCACACAGTTTCAAAATAAAAATTGTGTTTATGGGAGAATTTAGGTATTTTTTTTCTTACCTGGGGTTCCGGTTAGCTGGGGCAAATTAGGCTCGCAATGACGCAAATTGCATCATTTTATTGAGTCATTTTTGGTGCGACATCGCGCCTGTTGTGATTCAAGGTGCGTCATTTTTGTCACATGTCGCGCCTGTTATGACGCGAGTTGCGTCTTTTTAGTACGTCATTCTTAGAGCCAAAATTTGTTTTATATAAGCCTCTCCCTCTAATGCTCGCTGCTCTCATTATATTATAGAGAGCTATGATGCTTGCTTTTGATTTTTCTTTTTGTATAAGAATTTTATAATAAGCATTTTTCTCTTACAAGGTGTATCCAGTCCACGGATTAATCCTTGTGGGATATTCTCATTCCCTACAGGAAGTGGCAAAGAGAGCACACAGCAGAGCTGTCCCCCTCAGGCTGCGCCCCCCCCCCCAGTCATTCTCTTTGCCGCTCTAACAAGTAGCATCTCCACGGGAGGGTAAAGTGAATGTGGTGTTAGATTTGTAGTTTTTATTTCTTCAACATTGGTGTGTCCGGTCCACGGCGTCATCCTTACTTGTGGGATATCTCTTCCCCAACAGGAAATGGCAAAGAGTCCCAGCAAAGCTGGCCATATAGTCCCTCCTAGGCTCCGCCCACCCCAGTCATTCTCTTTGCCGTTGCACAGGCAACATCTCCACGGAGATGGTTAAGAGTTTTTTGGTGTTTAAATGTAGTTTTATTCTTCTATCAAGTGTTTGTTATTTTAAAATAGTGCTGGTATGTACTATTTACTCTGAAACAGAAAAGGATGAAGATTTCTGTTTGTGAGAGGAAGATGATTTTAGCAGACAGTAACTAAAATCGATTGCTGTTTCCACATAGGACTGTTGAGATGAAGTAACTTCAGTTGGGGGAAACAGTTAGCAGACTTTTCTGCTTAAGGTATGACTAGCCATATTTCTAACAAGACCATGTAATGCTGGAAGGCTGTCATTTCCCCTCATGGGGACCGGTAAGCCATTTTCTTAGTCAAACAGAATAAAGGGCTTAATATGGGCTAAAAAATTGATAGACATTTTTACGGGCTAAATTGCTTTATTTGGGCATTTTATTCATATTTATGCTGACAATTCGCATTTATAAACTTGGGGAACGTTTATTAAACGGCAGGCACTATGTTAGACACCTTTTCCAGTCAGGGGGCCTTCCTAGTTGTAGACTGAGCCTCATTTTCGCGCCATTACTGCGCAGTTGTTTTTTGAGAGCAGGGCATGCAGATGCATGTGTGAGGATCTGAAATTTGCTGGAAAAGCTTCTAGAAGGCGTCAATTGGTATCGTATTCCCCTCTGGGCTTGGTTAGGTCTCAGCAAAGGCTATAGCTGGGACTGTATAGGGGTTAAATTTGTAAACGGCTCTGGTTCCGTTATTTTAAGGGTTAAAGCTCTGAAATTTGGTGTGCAATACTCTTAATGCTTTAAGACACTGTGGTGAAATTTTGAACAATTCCTTCATACTTTTTCACATATTCAGTAATAAACTGTTTTCGGTTTAAAATTTAAAGAGACAGTAACGGTTTTGTTTTAAAACGTTTTTTGTGCTTTGTTGACAAGTTTAAGCCTGTTTAACATGTCTGTGCCTTCGGATAAGCTATGTTCTATAAGTATGAAAGCCAATGTGTCTCCCCATTTAAATTTATGTGATAATTGTGCCATAGCGTCCAAACAAAGTAAGGACAGTACTGCCACAGATAATGAAATTGCCCAAGATGATTCCTCAGATGAGGGGAGTAAACATGATACTACATCATCTCCTACTGTGTCTACACCTGTTTTGCCCACACAGGAGGCCCCTAGTACATCTAGTGCGCCAATGCTTATTACCATGCAACAATTAACGGCTGTAATGGATAACTCCATAGCAAATATTTTATCCAAAATGCCTACTTATCAGAGAAAGCGCGATTGCTCTGTTTTAAACACTGAAGAGCAGGAGGGCGCTGATGATAATTGTTCTGTCATACCCTCACACCAATCTGAAGGGGCCATGAGGGAGGTTTTGTCAGATGGGGAAATTTCAGATTCAGGAAAAATTTCTCAACAAGCTGAACCTGATGTTGTGACATTTAAATTTAAATTAGAACATCTCCGCGCACTGCTTAAGGAGGTGTTATCTACTCTGGATGATTGTGACAACTTGGTCATTCCAGAGAAATTATGCAAGATGGACAAGTTCCTAGAGGTTCTGGTGCACCCCGACGCTTTTCCTATACCCAAGCGGGTGGCGGACATAGTAAATAATGAGTGGGAAAAGCCCGGCATACCTTTTGTTCCCCCCCCTATATTTAAGAAATTATTTCCTATGGTCGACCCCAGAAAGGACTTATGGCAGACAGTCCCTAAGGTCGAGGGGGCAGTTTCTACTCTAAACAAACGCACTACTATTCCTATCGAAGATAGTTGTGCTTTCAAAGATCCTATGGATAAAAAATTGGAGGGTTTGCTTAAAAAGATTTTTGTACAGCAAGGTTACCTTCTACAACCCATTTCGTGCATTGTTCCTGTCACTACAGCAGCGTGGTTCTGGTTCGAGGAACTAGAAAACTCGCTTAGTAGAGAGACTCCATATGAGGAGGTTATGGACAGAGTGCACGCACTTAAGTTGGCTAACTCTTTTATTTTAGATGCCGCTTTGCAATTAGCTAGATTAGCGGCGAAAAATTCAGGGTTTGCTACCGTGGCGCGCAGAGCGCTTTGGCTAAAGTCTTGGTCAACGGATGTGTCATCCAAGACAAAATTGCTTAACATCCCTTTCAAGGGTAAAACTCTATTTGGACCAGAATTGAAAGAGATTATTTCAGACATCACTGGGGGAAAGGGCCACGCCCTTCCACAAGATAGGCCTTTCAAGGCCAAGAATAAGTCTAATTTCTCCAACATAGGTGTGTCCGGTCCACGGCGTCATCCTTACTTGTGGGATATTCTCTTCCCCAACAGGAAATGGCAAAGAGCCCAGCAAAGCTGGTCACATGATCCCTCCTAGGCTCCGCCTTCCCCAGTCATTCTCTTTGCCGTTGTACAGGCAACATCTCCACGGAGATGGCTTAGAGTTTTTTAGTGTTTAACTGTAGTTTTTATTATTCAATCAAGAGTTTATTTTAAAATAGTGCTGGTATGTACTATTTACTCTGAAACAGAAAAGAGATGAAGATTTCTGTTTGTAAGAGGAAAATGATTTTAGCAACCGTTACTAAAATCGATGGCTGTTCCACACAGGACTGTTGAGAGGAATTAACTTCAGTTGGGGGAACAGTGAGCAGACTTTTGCTGCTTGAGGTATGACACATTCTAACAAGACGATGTAATGCTGGAAGCTGTCATTTTCCCTATGGGATCCGGTAAGCCATTTTTATTACAGAGTAAATAAGGGCTTCACAAGGGCTTGTTAAGACTGTAGACATTTTCTGGGCTAAATCGATTCATATATAACATATTTAGCCTTGAGGAATCATTTAATATGGGTATTTTTGTAAAATAATATCGGCAGGCACTGTTTTAGACACCTTATTCTCTAGGGGCTTTCCCTAATCATAGGCAGAGCCTCATTTTCGCGCCGGTATTGCGCACTTGTTTTTGAGAAGCATGACATGCAGTCGCATGTGTGAGGAGCTCTGATACATAAAAAAGACTTTCTGAAGGCGTCATTTGGTATCGTATTCCCCTTTGGGCTTGGTTGGGTCTCAGCAAAGCAGATACCAGGGACTGTAAAGGGGTTGGTGTGCAATACTTTTAAGGCTTTAAGACACTGTGGTGAAATTTTGGTGAATTTTGAACAATTCCTTCATACTTTTTCGCAATTGCAGTAATAAAGTGTGTTCAGTTTAAAATTTAAAGTGACAGTAACGGTTTTATTTTAAAACGTTTTTTGTACTTTGTTATCAAGTTTATGCCTGTTTAACATGTCTGAACTACCAGATAGACTGTGTTCTGAATGTGGGGAAGCCAAGGTTCCTTCTCATTTAAATAGATGTGATTTATGTGACACTGAAAATGATGCCCAAGATGATTCCTCAAGTGAGGGGAGTAAGCATGGTACTGCATCATTCCCTCCTTCGTCTACACCAGTCTTGCCCACTCAGGAGGCCCCTAGTACATCTAGCGCGCCAATACTCCTTACTATGCAACAATTAACGGCTGTAATGGATAATTCTATCAAAAACATTTTAGCCAAAATGCCCACTTTTCAGCGTAAGCGCGACTGCTCTGTTTTAGATACTGAAGAGCATGAGGACGCTGAGGATAATGGTTCTGATATGCCCCTACACCAGTCTGAGGGGGCCAGGGAGGTTTTGTCTGAGGAAGAAATTTCAGATTCAGGAAAAATTTCTCAACAAGCTCAACCCGATGTGATTACATTTAAATTTAAGTTGGAACATCTCCGCGCTCTGCGTAAGGAGGTGTTATCCACTCTGGATGATTGTGAGAATTTGATCATCCCAGAGAAACTATGTAAAATGGACAAGTTCCTAGAGGTCCCGGGGCCCCCAGAAGCTTTTCCTATACCCAAGCGGGTGGCGGACATTGTAAATAAAGAATGGGAAAGGCCCGGTATACCTTTCGTCCCTCCCCCCATATTTAAAAAATTGTTTCCCATGGTCGACCCCAGAAAGGACTTATGGCAGACAGTCCCCAAGGTCGAGGGGGCGGTTTCTACTTTAAACAAACGCACCACTATACCCATAGAAGATAGTTGTGCTTTCAAAGATCCTATGGATAAAAAATTAGAAGGTTTGCTTAAAAAGATGTTTGTTCAGCAAGGTTACCTTCTACAACCAATTGCATGCATTGTCCCTGTCACTACAGCCGCGTGTTTCTGGTTCGATGAGCTAGAAAAGGCGATCGATAGTGATTCTCCTCCTTATGAGGAGATTATGGACAGAATCCGTGCTCTCAAATTGGCTAATTCTTTCACCCTAGACGCCACTTTGCAATTGGCTAGGTTAGCGGCGAAAAATTCTGGGTTTGCTATTGTGGCGCGCAGAGCGCTTTGGTTGAAATCTTGGTCAGCGGATGCGTCTTCCAAGAACAAATTGCTTAACATTCCTTTCAAGGGGAAAACGCTGTTTGGCCCTGACTTGAAAGAGATTATCTCTGATATCACTGGGGGTAAGGGCCACGCCCTTCCTCAGGATAGGTCTTTCAAGGCCAAAAATAAACCTAATTTTCGTCCCTTTCGTAGAAACGGACCAGCCTCAAGTGCTACGTCCTCTAAGCAAGAGGGTAATTCTTCTCAAGCCAAGCCAGCCTGGAGACCAATGCAAGGCTGGAACAAGGGAAAGCAGGCCAAGAAGCCTGCCACTGCTACCAAGACAGCATGAAATGTTGGCCCCCGATCCGGGACCGGATCTGGTGGGGGGCAGACTTTCTCTCTTCACTCAGGCTTGGGCAAGAGATGTTCTGGATCCTTGGGCACTAGAAATAGTCTCCCAAGGTTATCTTCTGGAATTCAAGGGGCCTCCCCCAAGGGGGAGGTTCCACAGGTCTCAATTGTCTTCAGACCACATGAAAAGACAGGCATTCTTACATTGTGTAGAAGACCTGTTAAAAATGGGAGTGATTCATCCTGTTCCTTTAGGAGAACAAGGGATGGGGTTCTACTCCAATCTGTTCGTAGTTCCCAAAAAAGAGGGAACATTCAGACCAATCTTAGATCTCAAGATCCTAAACAAGTTTCTCAAGGTTCCATCGTTCAAAATGGAAACCATTCGAACAATTCTTCCTTCCATCCAGGAAGGTCAATTCATGACCACGGTGGATTTAAAGGATGCGTATCTACATATTCCTATCCACAAGGAACATCATCGGTTCCTAAGGTTCGTATTCCTGGACAAGCATTACCAGTTTGTGGCACTTCCGTTCGGATTAGCCACTGCTCCAAGGATTTTCACAAAGGTACTAGGGTCCCTTCTAGCGGTGCTAAGACCAAGGGGCATTGCAGTAGTACCTTACTTGGACGACATTCTGATTCAAGCGTCGTCCCTTCCTCAAGCAAAGGCTCACACGGACATTGTCCTGGCCTTTCTCAGATCTCACGGGTGGAAAGTGAACGTAGAAAAAAGTTCTCTATCTCCGTCAACAAGGGTTCCCTTCTTGGGAACAATAATAGACTCCTTAGAAATGAGGATTTTTCTGACAGAGGCCAGAAAATCAAAACTTCTAATCTCTTGTCAAATACTTCATTCTGTTCCTCTTCCTTCCATAGCGCAGTGCATGGAAGTAATAGGTTTGATGGTAGCGGCAATGGACATAGTTCCTTTTGCGCGAATTCATCTAAGACCATTACAACTGTGCATGCTCAGTCAGTGGAATGGGGACTATACAGACTTGTCTCCGACGATACAAGTAGATCAGAGGACCAGAGATTCACTCCGTTGGTGGCTGTCCCTGGACAACCTGTCACAGGGGATGAGCTTCCGCAGACCAGAGTGGGTCTTTGTCACGACCGACGCCAGTCTGGTGGGCTGGGGCGCGGTCTGGGGACCCCTGAAAGCTCAGGGTCTTTGGTCTCGGGAAGAATCTCTTCTTCCGATAAATATTCTGGAACTGAGAGCGATATTCAATGCTCTCAAGGCTTGGCCTCAGCTAGCAAAGGCCAAGTTCATACGGTTTCAATCAGACAACATGACGACTGTTGCGTACATCAACCATCAGGGGGGAACAAGGAGTTCCCTGGCGATGGAAGAAGTGACCAAAATCATTCAATGGGCGGAGACTCACTCCTGCCACTTGTCTGCAATCCACATCCCAGGAGTGGAAAATTGGGAAGCGGATTTTCTGAGTCGTCAGACATTTCATCCGGGGGAGTGGGAACTCCATCCGGAAATCTTTGCCCAAATTACTCAATTGTGGGGCATTCCAGACATGGATCTGATGGCCTCTCGTCAGAACTTCAAGGTTCCTTGCTACGGGTCCAGATCCAGGGATCCCAAGGCGACTCTAGTAGATGCACTAGTAGCACCTTGGACCTTCAAACTAGCTTATGTATTCCCGCCGTTTCCTCTCATCCCCAGGCTGGTAGCCAGGATCAATCAGGAGAGGGCATCGGTGATCTTGATAGCTCCTGCGTGGCCACGCAGGACTTGGTATGCAGACCTGGTGAATATGTCATCGGCTCCACCATGGAAGCTACCTTTGAGACGAGACCTTCTTGTTCAAGGTCCGTTCGAACATCCGAATCTGGTCTCACTCCAACTGACTGCTTGGAGATTGAACGCTTGATCTTATCAAAGCGAGGGTTCTCAGATTCTGTCATTGATACTCTTGTTCAGGCCAGAAAGCCTGTAACTAGAAAAATTTACCACAAAATATGGAAAAAATATATCTGTTGGTGTGAATCTAAAGGATTCCCTTGGGACAAGGTAAAAATTCCTAAGATTCTATCCTTTCTTCAAGAAGGTTTGGAGAAAGGATTATCTGCAAGTTCCTTGAAGGGACAGATTTCTGCCTTGTCTGTGTTACTTCACAAAAAGCTGGCAGCTGTGCCAGATGTTCAAGCCTTTGTTCAGGCTCTGGTTAGAATCAAGCCTGTTTACAAACCTTTGACTCCTCCTTGGAGTCTCAATTTAGTTCTTTCAGTTCTTCAGGGGGTTCCGTTTGAACCCTTACATTCCGTTGATATTAAGTTATTATCTTGGAAAGTTTTGTTTTTGGTTGCAATTTCTTCTGCTAGAAGAGTTTCAGAATTATCTGCTCTGCAGTGTTCTCCTCCTTATCTGGTGTTCCATGCAGATAAGGTGGTTTTACGTACTAAACCTGGTTTTCTTCCGAAAGTTGTTTCTAACAAAAACATTAACCAGGAGATAGTCGTGCCTTCTTTGTGTCCGAATCCAGTTTCAAAGAAGGAACGTTTGTTGCACAATTTGGATGTTGTTCGTGCTCTAAAATTCTATTTAGATGCTACAAAGGATTTTAGACAAACATCTTCCTTGTTTGTTGTTTATTCTGGTAAAAGGAGAGGTCAAAAAGCAACTTCTACCTCTCTCTCTTTTTGGATTAAAAGCATCATCAGATTGGCTTACGAGACTGCCGGACGGCAGCCTCCTGAAAGAATCACAGCTCATTCCACTAGGGCTGTGGCTTCCACATGGGCCTTCAAGAACGAGGCTTCTGTTGATCAGATATGTAAGGCAGCGACTTGGTCTTCACTGCACACTTTTACTAAATTTTACAAGTTTGATACTTTTGCTTCTTCTGAGGCTATTTTTGGGAGAAAGGTTTTGCAAGCCGTGGTGCCTTCCATCTAGGTGACCTGATTTGCTCCCTCCCTTCATCCGTGTCCTAAAGCTTTGGTATTGGTTCCCACAAGTAAGGATGACGCCGTGGACCGGACACACCTATGTTGGAGAAAACAGAATTTATGTTTACCTGATAAATTACTTTCTCCAACGGTGTGTCCGGTCCACGGCCCGCCCTGGTTTTTTAATCAGGTCTGATATTTTATTTTCTTTAACTACAGTCACCACGGTATCATATGGTTTCTCCTATGCAAATATTCCTCCTTTACGTCGGTCGAATGACTGGGGAAGGCGGAGCCTAGGAGGGATCATGTGACCAGCTTTGCTGGGCTCTTTGCCATTTCCTGTTGGGGAAGAGAATATCCCACAAGTAAGGATGACGCCGTGGACCGGACACACCGTTGGAGAAAGTAATTTATCAGGTAAACATAAATTCTGTTTTTCGTTCCTTTCTCAATTTCAGGAACGGACCGGCCTCTAATTCTGCATCCTCTAAGCAAGAGGGTAATGCCTCACAACCCAAACCAGCCTGGAAACCGATGCAAGGCTGGAACAAGGGTAAGCAGGCCAAGAAGCCTGCCGCTGCTAACAAAACAGCATGAAGGAGTAGCCCCCGATCCGGGATCGGATCTAGTGGGGGGCAGACTCTCTCTCTTTGCTCAGGCTTGGGCAAGAGATGTTCAGGATCCCTGGGCGCTAGAAATAGTTTCTCAGGGTTATCTCCTGGAATTCAGGGAACTACCCCCAAGGGGAAGGTTCCACAGGTCTCACTTATCCTCAAACCAAATAAAGAGACAGGCGTACTTACATTGTGTAGAAGACCTGTTAAAGATGGGAGTGATACACCCAGTTCCAATAAAGGAACAAGGAATGGGATTTTATTCCAATCTGTTCGTAGTTCCCAAAAAAGAGGGAACTTTCAGACCAATTTTGGATTTGAAGATCCTAAACAAATTTCTCAGGGTACCATCGTTCAAGATGGAAACCATTCGAACGATTCTACCCACTATCCAGGAAAGTCAATTTATGACTACCGTGGATCTAAAGGATGCGTACCTACATATTCCTATCCACAAAAAACATCATCAGTTCCTAAGGTTCGCTTTTCTGGACAAGCATTACCAGTTTGTGGCCCTCCCATTCGGTTAGCCACTGCTCCAAGGATTTTCACAAAGGTACTAGGGTCCCTTCTAGCGGTTCTAAGACCTAGGGGCATTGCAGTAGTACCTTACTTGGACGACATTCTAATACAAGCGTCGTCCCTGTCAAAAGCAAAGGCTCATACAGACATCGTTCTGGCCTTTCTCAGATCACACGGATGGAAGGTGAACATAGAAAAAAGTTCTCTGTCTCCGTCGACAAGAGTTCCCTTCTTGGGAACAATAATAGATTCCTTAGAAATGAGGATTTTTCTGACAGAGGTCAGAAAGTCAAAACTTCTAAGCACTTGTCAAGTTCTTCATTCTGTTCCTCGTCCTTCCATAGCGCAGTGCATGGAAGTAGTAGGGTTGATGGTTGCAGCAATGGACATAGTTCCTTTTGCACGAATTCATCTAAGACCATTACAACTGTGCATGCTCAAACAGTGGAATGGGGACTATACAGACTTGTCTCCAATGATTCAAGTAGATCAGAAGACCAGAGATTCACTCCGTTGGTGGCTGACCCTGGACCATCTGTCCCAGGGAATGAGCTTCCGCAGACCAGAGTGGGTCATTGTCACGACCGACGCCAGTCTAGTGGGCTGGGGCGCGGTCTGGGAATCCCTGAAAGCTCAGGGTCTATGGTCTCGGGAAGAGTCTCTTCTCCCGATAAACATTCTGGAACTGAGAGCGATATTCAATGCTCTCAGGGCTTGGCCTCAACTAGCAAAGGCCAAATTCATAAGGTTCCAATCAGACAACATGACGACCGTTGCGTATATCAATCATCAGGTTGGAACAAGGAGTTCCCTGGCGATGAAAGAAGTGACCAAAATAATTCAATGGGCGGAGGATCACTCCTGCCACTTGTCTGCGATCCACATCCCAGGTGTGTAAAAAACTGGGAGGCGGATTTTCTGAGTCGTCAGACATTCCATCCGGGGGAGTGGGAACTCCATCCGGAGATCTTTGCCCAAATTACTCAATTATGGGGCATTCCAGACATGGATCTGATGGCGTCTCGTCAGAACTTCAAGGTTCCTTGCTACGGGTCCAGATCCAGGGATCCCAAGGCGACTCTAGTAGATGCACTAGTAGCACCTTGGACCTTCAACCTAGCTTATGTATTTCCACCGTTTCCTCTCATTCCCAGGCTGGTAGCCAGGATCAATCAGGAGAGGGCCTCTGTGATCTTGATAGCGCCTGCGTGGCCACGCAGGGCTTGGTATGCAGACCTGGTGAATATGTCATCGGTTCCACCATGGAAGCTACCTTTGAGACAGGACCTTCTTGTTCAGGGTCCATTCGAACATCCAAATCTGGTCTCCCTCCAGCTGACGGCTTGGAGATTGAACGCTTGATTCTATTGAAGCGTGGGTTTTCAGATTCTGTGATAGATACTCTGGTTCAGGCCAGAAAACCGGTAACTAGAAAGATTTACCATAAAATATGGAAAAGATATATCTGTTGGTGTGAATCCAAAGGATTCCCATGGAATAAGATAAAAATTCCTAAGATTCTCTCCTTTCTACAAGAAGGTTTGGAGAAAGGATTATCTGCAAGTTCTCTAAAGGGACAGATCTCTGCTTTATCTGTCTTACTACACAAAAGACTGGCAGCTGTGCCAGATGTTCAAGCATTTGTTCAGGCTCTGGTTAGGATCAAGCCTGTTTACAGACCTTTGACTCCTCCCTGGAGTCTAAATCTAGTTCTTTCAGTTCTTCAAGGGGTTCCGTTTGAACCTTTACATTCCATAGATATTAAGTTACTATCTTGGAAAGTTTTGTTTTTGGTTGCAATTTCTTCTGCTAGAAGAGTTTCAGAGTTATCTGCTCTGCAGTGTTCTCCGCCCTATCTGATGTTCCATGCAGATAAGGTTGTTTTGCGTACTAAGCCTGGTTTTCTTCCTAAGGTTGTTTCTAACAAAAATATTAACCAGGAGATTGTTGTACCTTCTTTATGTCCGAATCCAGTTTCAAAGAAGGAACGTTTATTACACAATTTGGACGTAGTCCGTGCTCTAAAATTCTATTTAGAGGCTACAAAAGATTTCAGACAAACATCTTCCTTGTTTGTTGTTTATTCTGGTAAAAGGAGAGGTCAAAAAGCGACTTCTACCTCTCTTTCCTTTTGGCTTAAAAGCATCATCCGATTGGCTTATGAGACTGCCGGACGGCAGCCTCCTGAAAGAATCACAGCTCACTCCACTAGGGCTGTGGCTTCCACATGGGCCTTCAAGAACGAGGCTTCTGTTGACCAGATATGTAAGGCAGCGACTTGGTCTTCACTGCACACTTTTGCCAAATTTTGCAAATTTGATACTTTTGCTTCCTCGGAGGCTATTTTTGGGAGAAAGGTTTTGCAAGCTGTGGTGCCTTCCGTTTAGGTAACCTGATTTGCTCCCTCCCTTCATCCGTGTCCTAAAGCTTTGGTATTGGTTCCCACAAGTAAGGATGACGCCGTGGACCGGACACACCAATGTTGGAGAAAACAGAATTTATGCTTTCCTGATAAATTACTTTCTCAAACGGTGTGTCCGGTCCACGGCCCGCCCTGGTTTTTTAATCAGGTCTGATGAATTATTTTCTCTAACTACAGTCACCACGGTACCATATGGTTTCTCCTATATATATTTCCTCCTGTCAGTCGGTCGAATGACTGGGGTGGGCGGAGCCTAAGAGGGACTATATGGCCAGCTTTGCTGGGACTCTTTGCCATTTCCTGTTGGGGAAGAGATATCCCACAAGTAAGGATGACGCCGTGGACCGGACACACCGTTGGAGAAAGTAATTTATCAGGTAAGCATAAATTCTGTTTTTTAAATAGTGCCGGTTTGTACTATTTACTCTGTGGCAGAAAGTGATGAAGATTTCTGCTGAGAGGAAAACGATTTTAGCATGTTGTAACTAAAATCCATTGCTGTTCCCACACAGGACTGGGGAGTACCAGAAAACTTCAGTTGGGGGGAACAGTTTGCAGGCTTAACTGCTAAAAGGTATGCTCAGTCATTTTTTCTAACAAGACTTAGTAATGCTAGAAGACTGACAAGAATCCCTATGTGGGGAAGGTAAGCCATATTCTGAGACTTAGTATAGAAGGAAGGCTTATTTAAAAGGGCTCAAAACACTGGTGGACACTGTTAAGGGGCAATCGATTATTTTATAACAAAAATCTGATCTTTTTACAAGTTTTTTTACATTTGGAACGTTTTTATGGGGTTTATTCCACATGGCAAATATTTAGACACCTATTTAGATTTGTGAAGGCCCCACAACTCCAGAGTGGAGAGGGAGGGGGCCTAAATTTCGCGCCTCAATTGCACAGTTGTTATTGCAGACAGCTTCATGCAGCTTCACGTGGAGGGTCCAAAGTTTACCTGAGGACTACATAGAGGCTTATTTTCGATCAAAACTAATCCCCAAGGAAGGTAGGGCCACAGCAGATTGCTGTGGCATGGTGCTGTAGTCTTCTAACCGGTTGCCAGCTTTACTTTACTCCGGTTTGGCCATTAAGGGGTTAATTGACTTGAAATTCACTGTGCAATCATTTCAAAGTATTAGGAACATATGGTGCAAATTTCATAAAGATTGGGTTATTTTTTGAGATTTAGTAAAAAAGTGTGCGCTTTTTATTATTTAAAGGCACAGTACGGTTTTTCTAAAATTGTATTTTTCTGTATTTGAGTGCTGTCTCAGTCTGTTTAACATGTCAGAGCCTTCAGATAGACGTTGTTCTATGTGTTTAATAGCCATGGCGGAACCCCCTTTACATTTGTGTTTAAAGTGTGCTAAGGTATCTAAGCATTTTAAAGACCATGCAGTGACACTTAAAAATGTTGCACAAGATGATTCTTTAACGGAAGGTAATGAGGATAGTCCACCTTCCTCTCCCCATGTGTCGACACCAGTGACGCCCACGCAAGCGATGCCTAGTACCTCTAGCGCATTGGCCCCATTACATTACAACAATTAGCAGCAGTCATGGATAATTCCCTTGCGGCCTTTCTATCCTAACTGCCAGTTTTTCCTAAAAAGCGTGATGGCTCAGTTTTAAGAACAGAGGATGAGCAATCAGAACCTTTGGATGATTTATCCGTTGTACCCTCACAACACTCTGAAGTGGCAGTGAGGGATGTGCTGTCCGAGGGAGAAATTTCTGACACAGGAAAGGTTTCTCAGCGGGCAGAATCAGATTCCTTAGCGTTTAAATTTAAGCTGGAACACCTTTGCGTCCTGCTTAAGGAGGTTTTAGCTACGCTGGATGATTGCGACCCTATGGTGGTCCCAGAAAAATTGTGTAAAATGGACAAGTTTCTAGAAGTCCCTGTATACACTGATGCGTTTCCGATCCCGAAGAGGGTGGCGGATATTGTAACTAGGGAGTCGGAGAGACCAGGTGTACCTTTTGTCCCCCTCCCTATCTTTAAGAAAATGTTCCCTATAACTGACCCCAGGCGGGACGCTTGGCATACGGTCCCTAAGGTAGAGGGAGCAGTTTCAACACTAGCCAAGCGCACAACCATACCAATAGAAGACAGTTGTGCTTTCAAAGATCCTATGGATAAAAAATGAGAAGGTTTACTGAAGAAAATATTTGTTCAACAAGGTTTCCTTCTTCAACCGATTGCCTGCATTATTCCTGTAACTACTGCAGCGGCTTTTTGGTTTGAGGCGCTGGAGGAGTCGCTCCAGAGTGAGACTTCATATGACAAAGTCATGGATAGAATTCATGCCCTAAAGCTGGCTAATTCTTTTATCACAGATGCCGCTTTACAATTAGCTAAGTTAGCAGCGAAAAATTCTGGTTTTGACATTATGGCGCGGAGAGCGCTTTGGCTCAAATCGTGGTCGGCTGACGTGTCGTCCAAAACAAAATTACTAAATATTCCTTTCAAGGGAAAAGACCCTTTTCGGCCCCGAGTTGAAAGAAATTATTTCGGATATCACTGGGGGAAAGGGCCACGACCCCCCCCCCCCCCCCGCAAGATAGACCGTTTAACCCTTTAATGACCAGAGCACTTTTCCATTTTCTGTCCGTTTGGGACCAAGGCTATTTTTACATTTCTGCAGTGTTTGTGTTTAGCTGTAATTTTTCTCTTACTCATTTACTGTACCCACACATATTATATACCGTTTTTCTCGCCATTAAATGGACTTTCTAAAGATACCATTATTTTCATCATGTCTTATAATTTACTATAAATTTTTTTATAAAATATGAGGAAAAAATGGAAAAAAACACACTTTTTCTAACTTTGACCCCCAAAATCTGTTACATATCTACTACCACCAAAAAACACCCATGCTAAAAAGTTTCTAAATTTTGTCCTGAGTTTAGAAATACCCAATGTTTACATCTTCTTTGCTTTTTTTGTAAGTTTTAGGGCCATAAATACAAGTAGCACTTTGCTATTTCCAAAACATTATTTTTTCAAAACTAGTGCTAGTTACATTAGAACACTAATATCTTTAGGAATCTCTTAATATCCATTAACATGTAAATATTTTTTTTAGAAGACATCCCAAAGTATTGATCTAGGCCAATTTTGGTATATTTCATGCCACCATTTCACCGTCAAATGCGATCAAATACAAAAAATCGTTCACTTTTTCTCAAATTTTTTCACAAACTTTTGGTTTCTCACTGAAATTATTTACAAACAGCTTGTGCAATTATGCCATAAATGGTTGTAAATTCTTCTGTGGGATCCCCTTTGTTCAGAAATAGCAGACATATATGACTTTGGCGTTGCTTTTTGGTAATTAGAATGCTGCTAAATGGCGCTGCGCATCACACGTGTATTATGGCTAGCAGTGAAGGGGTTAATTAGGTAGCTTGTAGGGAGCTTGCATGGTTAATTTTAGCTTTAGTGTAGTAGACAACCCAAAGTATTGATCTAGGCCCATTTTGGTAATATTTCATGCCACCATTTCACCGTAAATGCGATTAAATAAAAAAAAACGTAAAATTTTTCACAATTTTAGGTTTCTCACTGAAATCATTTACAAATAGCTTGTGCAATTATGGCACAAATGGTTGTAAATGCTTCTCTGGGATCCCCTTTGTTCAGAAATAGCAGACATATATGGCTTTGGCGTTGCTTTTTGTTAATTAGAAGGCCACTAAATGCTGATGCACATCACACGTGTATTATGGCTAGCAGTGAAGGGGTTAATTATGTAGCTTGTAGGGAGCTTGCAGGGTTAATTTTAGCTTTAGTGTAGAGCTCAGCCTCCCACCTGAAACATCAGACCCCCTGATCCCTCCCAAACAGCTCTCTTCCCTCCCCCACCCCACAATTGTCCCCGCCATCTTAAGTACTGGCAGAAACTCTGCCAGTACTAAAATAAAAGGTATATTTGGTTTTTTTTTTTAGGTTTTTTTTAGCATATTTACATATGCTGCTTTGTAGTATCCCCCTTAGCCCCCAACCTCACTGATCCCACACCAAACAGCTCTCTAACCCTCCCCCTCTGCCTTAGCGGGCGCCATCTTGGGTACTGGCAGCTGTCTGCCAGTACCCAGTTTAGTAAAAAAAGGAATCTTTTTTTCTAAAAAAAAAAACCCTTTTCTGTAGTGTAGCTTCCCCCCCACCAACCTCCCACAAGTTGCAGATAACTTAGAAACTTTATTGAACATTTTTGTTTTCTTATTTGAGCTATTTTCAGATTTTTTTTCTGTAGTGTAGCGGTTCCCTCCCGCCCCGTGCACGCGCCCGCCCGCCGCCCCCCGTGCACGCGCGCGCTCACATGCGCGCCCCCGTCGCTCCTGCCCCCGATCCCGCCCCCCTGCACATTACACCGCGCATCGATGGCCGCCCACCCGCCTCCCAAGTTCGCTCCCACCCACCAACGATACCGGCCATCGATGTCCGGTGCAGAGAGGGCCACAGAGTGGCTCTCTCTGCATCGGATGGCCATTTAAGGTTATTGCAGGATGCCTCCATATCGAGGCATCACTGCAATAACCTGAAAGCAGCTGGAAGCGATCAGGATCGCTTCCAGCTGCTTTCCACACCGAGGACGTGCAGGGTACGTCCTCAGGCGTTAACTGCCTTTTTTTTGAGGACGTACCCTGCACGTCCTCGGTCGTTAAGGGGTTAAGGCCAAAAACGAGGCTAATTTTTGCTCCTTTCGCAACTTCAGGAGCGGCCCTGCTTCAACCTCTGCAAACGCAAAGCAAGAGGGTAACGCTTCACAGCCCAAAGCAACCTTGAAACCCTTGCAGGGCTGGAACAAAGGTAAACAGGCCAAGAAGCCTGCGGCTGCTACTAAGACAGCATGAAGGGGTAGCCCCTGATCCGGGACCGGATCTGGTAGGGGGCAGACTCTCTCTCTTCGGTCAGGCCTGGGCAAGAGATGTTCACAATCCCTGGGCTTTAGAGATTGTTACCCAGGGATATCTTCTAGAATTCAAGGATTCTCCCCCAAGGGGAAGGTTCCACATTTCTCGTTTGTCTTCAGACCAGACAAAGAAACAGGCGTTCTTACGCTGCGTAGAAGATCTACTAAAGATGGGAGTGATATATCCAGTTCCGATTGCCGAACAAGGACTGGGTTTTTACTCAAACCTGTTTGTAGTTCCCAAAAAGGAAGGAACTTTCAGGCCAATCATGGATCTAAAAATTCTAAACAAATTCAAGATGGAAACCATTCGGACAATTTTGCCGATGATCCAGGAAGGTCAATATATGACTACCGTGGATCTAAAGGATGCGTACCTACATATTCCTATCCACAAAGATCACCATCAGTTCCTGAGGTTCGCCTTTCTGGACACGCATTACCAGTTCGTGGCCCTTCCTTTCGGGTTGGCCACTGCTCCCAGAATTTTTACAAAGGTGCTAGGGTCCCTCCTAGCGGTACTAAGACTGCGGGGCATTGCAGTAGCACCTTACCTAGACGACATCTTAATACAGGCGTCGTCTTTTCACAGAGCCAAGGCTCATATGGACATTGTTCTGGCCTTTCTAAAGTCTCACCGGTGGAAGGTGAACGTAGAAAAAAGTTCAGTCCCCTCTCACAAGGGTTCCCTTCCTGGGAACACTAATAGACTCGGTAGAAATTAAAATATTTCTGAGGGAGGTCAGGAAGTTAAAGCTTTTAATTACTTGCCGAGCTCTTCATTCCATTCCTCAGCCTTCTGTAGCTCAGTGCATTCAGGTAATCGGATTAATGGTTGCGGCAATGGACGTGGTCCTTTTTGCCCGAATTCATCTCAGACCACTGCAACTGAACTGTGCATGCTCAAACAGTGGAATGGGGATTATGCAGATTTGTCTTCTCAAATACTACTGGACCAGAGAACCAGAGATTCTCTTCTCTGGTGGTTGTCTCAGGATCACCTGTCTCAGGGAATGTGCTTCCGCAGACCGGAGTGGATCATTGTCACGCCTGATGCCAGTCTGTTAGGCTGGGGTGCGGTCTGGGACTCCCTGAAAGCTCAGGGCCTATGGTCTCGGGAAGAGTCTCTTCTCCCGATAAACATTTTGGAACTGAGAGCATTATTCAACACGCTCCAGGCATGGCCTCAACTAGCGGCGGCCAAATTCATTAGATTTCAGTCGGACAACATCACGATTGTAGCTTACATCAATCATCAGGGAGGAACAAAGAGCTCCCTAGCGATGAAGGAAGTAACCAAGATCATCAAATGGGCGGAGGATCACTCCTGCCATCTATCTGCAATTCACATCCCAGGAGTAGACAACTGGGAGGCGGATTTTCTGAGTCGTCAGACTTTTCACCCGGGGGAGTGGGAACAACACCCGGAGGTTTTTGCTCAGCTGACCCAGCTATGGGGCATTCCAGAATTGGATCTTATGGCGTCCCGTCAGAACACCAAACTTCCTCTTTACGGATCCAGGTCCAGGGTGCCCCAAGGCGGCACTGATAGATGCTCTAGTAGCGCCTTGGTCCTTCAATCTGGCTTATGTCTTTCCACCGTTTCCCCTTCTCCCTCGTCTGGTAGCCAGAATCAAGCAGGAGAAGGCTTCGGTAATTCTGATAGCGCCTGCGTGACCACGCAGGACTTGGTATGCAGACCTAGTGGACATGTCATCTGTTCCACCATGGACACTGCCAATGTGGCAGGATCTTCTAATTCAGGGTCCATTCAAGCATCCAAATCTAGCTTCTCTGCGGCTGACTGCTTGGAGATTGAACACTTAATTCTATCTAAGCGTGGTTTCTCTGAATCAGTTATATATACTCTGATTCAGGCTAGAAAGCCTGTCACTAGGAAAATCTACCATAAGATATGGCGGAAATATCTTTGGTGTGAATCCAAGGGTTACTCGTGGATATTGTCTTTTCTCCTAGAAGGATTGGAGAAAGGTTTGTCAGCTAGTTCCTTAAAGGGACAGATGTCTGCTCTGTCTATTCTTTTACACAAGTTATCTTGGAAAGTTTTTTTTTTCGTAGCTATATCTTCTGCTCGAAGAGTTTCTGAATTTTCTGCTTTGCAGTGTAATTCCCCCTATCTGGTGTTCCATGCAGATAAGGTAGTTTTATGTACCAAACCTGGTTTTCTTCCTAAGGTTGTTTCTAATAAGAATATTAACCAGGAAATCATTGTTCCTTCTCTGTGTCCTAATCCAGCTTCTAAGAAGGAACGGCTATTACACAATCTTGATGTGGTTTGTGCTTTGAAATTCTATTTACAAGCAACTAAAGATTTCAGACAAACATAATTGTTTGTCGTTTATTCTGGTAAGAGGAGAGGTCAGAAAGCGACTGCTACCTCTCTTTCTTTCTGGCTGAAAAGCATCATCCGATTTGCTTATGAGACTGCTGGGCAGCAGCCTCCTGAACAAATTACAGCTCATTCCACCAGAGCTGTGGCTTCCACATGGGCTTTCAAGAATGAGGCTTCTGTTGAACAGATTTGTAAGGCAGCGACTTGGTCTTCACTGCATACTTTTGCAAATTTTACAAATTCGATACTTTTGCTTCTTCGGAGGCTATTTTTGGGAGAAAGGTTTTGCAAGCAGTGGTGCCTTCCGTTTAGGTTACCTGTCTTGTTCCCTCCCTTCATCCGTGTCCTAAAGCTTTGGTATTGGTATCCCACAAGTAAGGATGAATCCGTGGACTGGATACACCTTGCAAGAGAAAACAGAATTTATGCTTACCTGATAAATTACTTTCTCTTGCGGTGTATCCAGTCCACGGCCCGCCCTGGCAATTAAGTCAGGTTTAAAAATGTTTTGTTTAAACTACAGTCACCACTGCACCCTATGGTTTCTCCTTTTCTCCTAGCTTTCGGTCGAATGACTGGGGGGTGGAGCTAGGGGGAGAGCTGTATGGGCAGCTCTGCTGTGTGCTCTCTTTGCCACTTCATGTAGGGAATGAGAATATCCCACAAGTAAGGATGAATCCGTGGACTGGATACACCGCAAGAGAAAGTAATTTATCAGGTAAGCATAAATGGTAGTCACAATAAAAAGAGAAACCCAGTTTCACCAATTGCACGTTGAATGTATACTTGTAATATAATAAACAAAAAACCTGTGCAGCTTGAGAAAAACAAAGTCCCAAATAACACGCTGGTGATCAGCAAGCAACTCACCGGGAAGTTCTCACCCCTTGTATTGTCACTGGCAGGTTCCGACCTCTAGTGTCCGGCCTGGGACGAGACCTAATGGTGCAGACCACTTGCCTCAACTTGTCCCAGCTGTTCGTTGGCGTCCGTATCCTCTGCTAACTCTTTGCGGCTCCTTTCGGAATCCTTCCGCCACGAGTACCGGATCTATGCGGCGTTACATTACCATTAGTCCTCCAATCAGGAGGTCAGGAAACCCAGAGACCAGGCTGCGGTACAAGCCAGTAGTGACGTTGCAATCACAGTGCAGGAAAGGGGGTGGAAATTTTCAGCTGCACAGGTGCTCCAGGTTGAATATAGCAGGAACGGATAGTCTGGTTACTGGAAAAAGTTAGTGCATCAAATGTAGAGAGTCCAGCTATCCTTGGATAAAACAAAATACTTTATTGGGTCCTTTAAAAGCTACATGTAGAAAACAGCAGACAGCAAACACTGACGGTGTAGAGGGCGCAGCACTGAATGGCTTACATGTTTCGGATCTACTCCGTAGTCATAGCCTACAGTGATGTGTCTCACACCTGTTAAAATACCTTAAGAACAAATGTGATTGGCAAAAGATAAAAAATACGCCCACCTACTCTATCCACTCAAAGAGAGTTGGTCATTATTATTCACCTGTGTAGCAAACAGTATTCACATTAATCCAAACATAATTGTTTCAAATGCAGTATGAAAAAATATTATTGCATATGGCTGTACTTATTATTTGTTACAAAGTGTAAGCTTAAATTCAGTTTTTTGAGTTTTCTAACCCACATGGTTAATTTAGAGACACTCTAGTGTTTGTCTGTTAGGCCGCAAAACATTGAGTGAGGTGGGAGGGGCCTATTTCTTCTGTTATGTGTGATCAGTCCACGGGTCATCATTACTTCTGGGATATAACTCCTCCCCAACAGGAAATGCAAGAGGATTCACCCAGCAGAGCTGCATATAGCTCCTCCCCTCTACGTCAGTTCCAGTCATTCTCTTGCACCCAACGACTAGATAGGATGTGTGAGAGGACTATGGTGATTATACTTAGTTTTTATGACTTCAATCAAAAGTTTGTTATTTTACAATAGCACCGGAGCGTGTTATTACTTCTCTGGCAGAGTTTGAGGAAGAATCTGCCAGAGTTTTTTACTATGATTTTAACCGGAGTTGTTAAGATCATATTGCTGTTCTCGGCCATCTGAGGGAGGTAAAGGCTTCAGATCAGGGGACAGCGGGCAGATGAATCTGCATTGAGGTATGTAGCAGTTTTTATTTTCTGAATGGAATTGATGAGAAAATCCTGCCATACCGTTAAAATGACATGTATGTATACACTTCAGTATTCTGGGGATGGTATTTCACCGGAACTACTCTGTTAAAGGTCACTAATCCTTTTAATAACTATTTATCATGTTAAACGTTTTTGCTGGAATGTAGAATCGTTTACATTGCTGAGGTACTGTGTGAATAAATATTTGGGCATTATTTTCCACTTGGCAGCCTTTTTTGCTTTTATTTGTGACAGTTTCGTTTCTCTTCACTGCTGTGTGGGAGAGGGAGGGGCCGTTTTTGGCGCTCTTTGCTACGCATCAACAAATTCCAGTCAGTTACTTTTATATTTCCTGCATGATCCGGTTCATCTCTGACAGATCTCAGGGGTCTTCAAACTTCTTTGAAGGGAGGTAAATTCTCTCAGCAGAGCTGTGAGAATTCTTATAGTGACTGTGAATAAAAACGTTGCTTTGTATTTTTTATGTCAAATTTAATTATTATTATTTTACTAATGGGAACAAACCTTTGCTAAAAGTTGTGTTGTTTTAAAGTTTGATGCTATAACTGTTTTTCAGTTCATTATTTCAACTGTCATTTAATCGTTTAGTACCTCTTTGAGGCACAGTACGTTTTTGCTAAAAAAGATTATAACCAAGTTGTAAGTTTTTTTGCTAGTGTGTTAAACATGTCTGACTCAGAGGAAGATATCTGTGTCATTTGTTCCAATGCCAAGGTGGAGCCCAATAGAAATTTATGTACTAACTGTATTGATGCTACTTTAAATAAAAGTCAATCTGTACAATGTGAACAAATTTCACCAAACAGCGAGGGGAGAGTTATGCCGACTAACTCGCCTCACGCGGCAGTACCTGCATCTCCCGCCCGGGAGGTGCGTGATATTATGGCGCCTAGTTCATCTGGGCGGCCATTACAGATAACATTACAAGATATGGCTACTGTTATGACTGAAGTTTTGTCTAAATTACCAGAACTAAGAGGCAAGCGTGATCACTCTGGGGTGAGAACAGAGTGCGCTGACAATGCTAGGGCCATGTCTGATACTGCGTCACAGCTCGCAGAGCATGAGGACGGAGAGCTTCATTCTGTGGGTGACGGTTCTGATCCAAACAGATTGGACTCAGATATTTCAAATTTTAAATTTAAATTGGAGAACCTCCGTGTATTACTAGGGGAGGTCTTAGCAGCTCTCAACGATTGTAACACCGTTGCAATACCAGAGAAACTGTGCAGGTTGGATAAATACTTTGCGGTACCGGCGAGTACTGAAGTTTTTCCTATACCTAAGAGACTAACTGAAATTGTTACTAAGGAGTGGGATAGACCCGGTGTGCCGTTCTCACCCCCTCCAATATTTAGAAAGATGTTTCCAATAGACGCCACCACTCGGGACTTATGGCAAACGGTCCCCAAGGTGGAGGGAGCAGTTTCTACTTTAGCTAAGCGTACCACTATCCCGGTGGAGGATAGCTGTGCTTTCTCAGATCCAATGGATAAAAAATTAGAGGGTTACCTTAAGAAAATGTTTGTTCAACAAGGTTTTATATTGCAACCCCTTGCATGTATCGCGCCGATTACGGCTGCGGCAGCATTTTGGATTGAGTCGCTGGAAGAGAACCTTAGTTCATCTACGCTAGACGACATTACGGACAGGCTTAGAGTCCTTAAACTAGCTAATTCTTTCATTTCGGAGGCCGTAGTACATTTAACCAAACTTACGGCTAAGAACTCAGGATTCGCCATACAGGCACGTAGGGCGCTGTGGCTAAAATCCTGGTCAGCAGATGTTACTTCTAAGTCCAAATTACTTAATATACCTTTCAAGGGGCAGTCTTTATTTGGGCCCGGTTTGAAAGAAATTATCGCTGACATTACAGGAGGTAAGGGCCACGCCCTACCCCAAGACAAAGCCAAAGCTAAGGCTAGACAGTCTAATTTTCGTCCCTTTCGGAATTTCAAAACAGGAGCAGCATCAACCTCCACTGCACCAAAACAGGAAGGAGCTGTTGCTCGTTACAGGCAAGGCTGGAAGCCTAACCAGGCCTGGAACAAGAGCAAGCAGGCCAGGAAACCTGCTGCTGCCCCAAAGACAGCATGAATCGAGAGCCCCCGATCCGGGACCGGATCTAGTGGGGGGCAGACTCTCTCTCTTCGCCCAGGCCTGGGCAAGAGATGTTCAGGATCCCTGGGCACTAGAGATCATTTCTCAGGGATACCTTCTAGACTTCAAATTATCTCCCCCAAGAGGGAGATTTCATCTGTCAAGGTTGTCAACAAACCAGATAAAGAAAGAAGCGTTTCTACGCTGCGTACAAGATCTGTTATTAATGGGAGTGATCCATCCGGTTCCGCGGTCGGAACAAGGACAAGGGTTCTACTCAAACCTGTTTGTGGTTCCCAAAAAAGAGGGAACTTTCAGGCCAATCTTAGATTTAAAGATTCTAAACAAATTCCTAAGAGTTCCATCGTTCAAAATGGAAACTATTCGGACAATTTTACCCATGATCCAAGAGGGTCAGTACATGACCACTGTGGATTTAAAGGATGCTTACCTTCACATTCCGATCCACAAAGATCATCACCGGTATCTAAGGTTTGCCTTCTTAGACAGGCACTACCAGTTTGTAGCTCTTCCATTCGGATTGGCTACGGCTCCAAGAATCTTCACAAAGGTTCTGGGTGCCCTTCTGGCGGTACTAAGACCGCGAGGGATTTCGGTAGCTCCGTACCTAGACGACATTCTAATACAAGCTTCAAGCTTTCAAACTGCCAAGTCTCATACAGAGTTAGTTCTGACATTTCTAAGGTCGCATGGATGGAAGGTGAACGAAAAGAAGAGTTCTCTCTTTCCTCTCACAAGAGTTCCATTCTTGGGGACTCTTATAGATTCTGTAGAAATGAAGATTTACCTGACAGAAGACAGGTTAACAAAGCTTCAAAATGCATGCCGTGTCCTTCATTCCATTCAACACCCGTCAGTAGCTCAATGCATGGAGGTGATCGGCTTAATGGTAGCGGCAATGGACATAGTACCTTTTGCACGCCTACATCTCAGACCGCTGCAATTATGCATGCTAAGTCAGTGGAATGGGGATTACTCAGATTTGTCCCCTACTCTGAATCTAAATCAAGAGACCAGAAATTCTCTTCTATGGTGGCTTTATCGGCCACACCTGTCCAGGGGGATGCCATTCAGCAGGCCAGACTGGACAATTGTAACAACAGACGCCAGCCTACTAGGTTGGGGCGCTGTCTGGAATTCTCTGAAGGCTCAGGGACTATGGAATCAGGAGGAGAGTCTCCTGCCAATAAACATTCTGGAATTGAGAGCGGTTCTCAATGCCCTTCTGGCTTGGCCCCAGTTAACAACTCGGGGGTTCATCAGGTTTCAGTCGGACAACATCACGACTGTAGCTTACATCAACCATCAGGGAGGGACAAGAAGCTCCCTAGCAATGATGGAAGTATCAAAGATAATTCGCTGGGCAGAGTCTCACTCTTGCCACCTGTCAGCAATCCACATCCCGGGAGTGGAGAACTGGGAGGCGGATTTCTTGAGTCGCCAGACTTTTCATCCGGGGGAGTGGGAACTTCATCCGGAGGTCTTTGCCCAAATACTTCGACGTTGGGGCAAACCAGAGATAGATCTCATGGCGTCTCGCCAGAACGCCAAACTTCCTCGCTACGGGTCCAGATCCAGGGATCCGGAAGCAGTTCTGATAGATGCTTTGACAGCACCTTGGAACTTCGGGATGGCTTATGTGTTTCCACCCTTCCCGCTGCTTCCTCGATTGATTGCCAAAATCAAACAGGAGAGAGCATCAGTAATTCTAATAGCACCTGCATGGCCACGCAGGACTTGGTATGCAGATCTAGTGGACATGTCATCCTGTCCGCCTTGGTCTCTACCTCTAAGACAGGACCTTCTGATACAGGGTCCATTCAAACATCAAAATCTAACTTCTCTGAAGCTGACTGCTTGGAAATTGAACGCTTGATTTTATCAAAACGTGGTTTTTCTGAGTCGGTTATTGATACCCTGATTCAGGCTAGGAAGCCTGTTACCAGAAGGATTTACCATAAAATATGGCGGAAATACCTATACTGGTGCGAATCCAAAGGTTACTCCTGGAGTAAGGTTAGGATCGCTAGGATATTGTCTTTTCTACAAGAAGGCTTAGAAAAGGGTTTATCAGCTAGCTCATTAAAGGGACAGATTTCAGCTCTGTCCATCTTGTTACACAGGCGTCTGTCAGAAGATCCAGACGTCCAGGCCTTTTGTCAGGCTCTAGCTAGGATCAAGCCTGTGTTTAAGGCTGTTGCTCCGCCATGGAGTTTAAACTTAGTTCTTAACGTTTTACAGGGTGTTCCGTTTGAACCCCTTCATTCCATTGATATAAAATTGTTATCTTGGAAAGTTCTGTTTTTAATGGCTATTTCCTCGGCTCGAAGAGTTTCTGAGTTATCAGCCTTACATTGTGATTCCCCTTATCTGATTTTTCACTCAGACAAGGTAGTTCTGCGTACTAAACCTGGGTTCTTACCTAAGGTAGTCACTAACAGGAACATCAATCAAGAGATTGTTGTTCCATCCCTGTGTCCAAATCCTTCTTCAAAGAAGGAACGTCTTCTACACAATCTGGATGTAGTTCGTGCCCTCAAGTTCTACTTGCAGGCAACTAAAGATTTTCGCCAAACTTCTTCCCTGTTTGTCGTTTATTCTGGACAGAGGAGAGGTCAAAAAGCTTCTGCTACCTCTCTCTCTTTTTGGCTTCGTAGCATAATACGTTTAGCCTATGAGACTGCTGGACAGCAGCCTCCTGAAAGAATTACAGCCCACTCCACTAGAGCTGTGGCTTCCACTTGGGCCTTTAAGAATGAGGCCTCTGTTGAACAGATTTGCAAGGCTGCAACTTGGTCTTCGCTTCATACTTTTTCCAAATTTTACAAATTTGACACTTTTGCTTCTTCGGAGGCTATTTTTGGGAGAAAGGTTCTTCAGGCAGTGGTTCCTTCTGTATAATGAGCCTGCCTATCCCTCCCGTCATCCGTGTACTTTTGCTTTGGTATTGGTATCCCAGAAGTAATGATGACCCGTGGACTGATCACACATAACAGAAGAAAACATAATTTATGCTTACCTGATAAATTCCTTTCTTCTGTTGTGTGATCAGTCCACGGCCCGCCCTGTTTTAAGGCAGGTAAATATTTTTTAAATTATACTCCAGTCACCACTTCACCCTTGGTTACTCCTTTCTCGTTGATTCTTGGTCGAATGACTGGGACTGACGTAGAGGGGAGGAGCTATATGCAGCTCTGCTGGGTGAATCCTCTTGCATTTCCTGTTGGGGAGGAGTTATATCCCAGAAGTAATGATGACCCGTGGACTGATCACACAACAGAAGAAAGGAATTTATCAGGTAAGCATAAATTATGTTTTTCACGCCTCAGTTGTGCAGTTTCTTTTCCTCAGAGACTTCTAACTGCTTCTACAGAGGTTCCTGCCATGTTTGATGGCTGTAAAAAGTTTTTTTCCCCCCACAAATTGTTCTGAAGGGCAGGTAGGAGCCACAGCAGAACTGTGGCAAGGTGATGAAAGTCTTTTTTACTGGTTTTGATGTTTTTTCAATCCGGTTTTGCCATTAAGGGGTTAATTGTTTACATGCATAGCTGTGCAAAGTTACTAAGGCTATATGATACTACTGTAAAAATTTTGTTATGTTTACTGCTTTTTTACACTGTTTTGCAGAATTTGTGCAGCTTTTTTTCTCTTAAAGGCACAGTAACGTTTTATTTCTAAGTGTTATTTACTTTGATTACAGTGTTTTCCAAGCTTCCTTGTTACATTACTAGCCTGTTTAACATGTCTGACACCAAGGAAAATCCTTGTTCAATATGTTTGGAAGCCATTGTGGTATCCCCTCTTAGATTGTGTCCCAATTGTACTGATATGTCCATAAACTATAAAGAACATATATTAGCACTTAAAAATAGAGCAATAGATGATTCTCAGTCAGAAGTAAATGAGGGTTTAGCATCTAGCTCTCCCCAAGTGTCACAACCAGTAACGCCCGCACAAGTGATGCCAAGTACCTTCAGTGCGTCAAATTCATTTATTTTACAAGACGTGGCCACAGTTATGAATACAACCCTCACAGAAGTTTTATCCTGACTGCCTGACTTTCAAGGAAAGCGGGACAGCTCTGGCTTAAGGAAAAATGCTGAGCAGTCTGACGCTTTAGTAGCCGTATCTGATATGTAGGGGTGAGGGATTTGTTATCTGAGGGAGAAATTTCTGATTCAGGAAAGACGCTTCCTCAGACAGATTCTGATATGACGGCCTTTAAATTTAAGCTTGAACACCTCCGCTTATTGCTCATGGAGGTATTAGCGGCTCTAGATGATTATGACCCTATAGTGGTCCCAGAGAAATTGTGTAAGATGGATAAATACTTATAGGTTCCTGTTTACACTGATGCTTTTTTCCATTCTCTAAGAGGATTGTGAATATTATTGCTAAGGAGTGGGATAGACCAGGTATTCCGTTCATTCCCCCTCCTGTTTTTAAGAAAATGTTGTGGCAGACAGTTCCTAAGGTCGAGGGAGCTATTTCTACTCTGTCTAAGCCTACAACTATACCTATTGAAGTCAGTTGTGCTTTCAAAGATCCTGTGGATAAAAAATTAGAGGGTCTCCTGAAGAAAATTTTTGTTCAAGGTTTTCTTCTTCAACCTATTGCGTGCATTGTTCCTGCAACTACTGCAGCTGCTTTCTGGTTTGAGGCTCTAGAAGAGGCTCTTCAGATGGAGACTCCATTAGAAGAAATTTTGGACACAATTAAGGCCCTTAAATTTGCTAATTCTTTTATTACAGATGCCGCTTTTCAACTGGCTAAATTAGCGGCAAAGAATTCAGGTTTTGCCATTTTAGCATGCAGGGCGTTATGGCTTAAATCCTGGTCTGCTGATGTGTCATCTAAAACTAAACTTTTGAACATCCCTTTCAAAGGAAAGACCCTATTCGGGCCTGAACTGAAAGAGATTATTTCAGACATCACTGGAGGGAAAGGTCATGCCCTCCCTCAGGATAGATCAAATAAGTTGAGGACCAAACAAAATAATTTTCGTTCCTTTTGGAATTTCAAGAGTGGTCCCGCTTCAGCTTCCTCTGCTGCAAAGCAAGAGGGGAATTTTGCCCAATCCAAGTCAGTCTGGAGACCTAACCAGGCTTGGAACAAGGGTAATCAGGCCAAGAAGCCTGCAGCTGCCTCTAAGACAGCATGATGGGGTAGCCCCCGATCCAGGACCGGATCTAGTAGGGGGCAGACTCTCTCTCTTCGCTCAGGCTTGGGCAAGAGATGTTCACGATCCCTGGGTTTTAGAAATTATGTCCCAGGGATATTTTCTGGAATTCAAAGGCTCTCTTCCAAGGGGGACTTTTCACATTTCTCGATTGTCAGTAAACAGACAAAGAGAGAGGCGTTCTTACGCTTTGTAGAAGACCTACATACCATGGGGTGGTGATCCGCCCAGTCCCAAAAGAGGAACAGGGGCTAGGTTTTTACTCAAACCTGTTTGAGGAATTTGTTTAGAATGTTGAGATCCAAGTTTGATCTGAAAGTGCCCTCTTTTTTGGAAACCACAAAGTTCCATCATTCAAGATGGAGACTATTCGGTCTATTCTACCTCTGATCCAGGAGGGTCAATATATGACCACGGTGGACTTAAAGGATGCGTATCTACACATCCCTATTCACAGAATTTTCACAAGGGTGCTAGGGTCCCTTCTGGTGGTTCTACGACTACGGGGCATAGCAGTGGCGCATTATCTAGACATCTTATTTCAGGCGTCAACTTTCCAGCTATCCGAGTCTCACACGGACATTGTGTTGGCTTTTCTGAGTTCTCACGGGTGGACGGTGAACATAAAAAAAGAGTTCTCTCTTCCCTCTTATAAGAGTTTCCTTCCTAGGGACTCTGATAGACTCGGTAGAAATGAAAATATTTCTGATGGCGGTCAGAAAATCAAAGCTTTTAACCACTTGCCGAGCTATTCATTCCATTCCTCGGGCCATCAGTGGCTCAGTATATGGAGGTAATCGGACTCATGGTAGCGGCAATGTTTTTTTTGCCTTTTGCCCGCCTACACCTCAGACCACTACATCTATGCATGCTCAAACAGTGGAATGGGGATTATGCAGATTTATCTCCTCAACTGCATCTGGACCAGGAGACCAGAGATTATCTTCTCTGGTGGTTGTCTCAGGACCACCTGTCTCAAGGAATGTGTTTCCGCAGGCCAGAGTGGCTCATTGTAACGACAGATACCAGCCTGCTAGGCTGGGATGCAGTCTGGAACTCCCTGAAAGCACAGGGCTTATGGTCTCGGGAGGAATCTCTTCTCCCGATAAATATTCTAGAACTGAGAGCGATATTCAATGCGCTTCAGGCGTGGCCTTGCTGCGGCCAAATTCATCAGGTTTCAGTCGGACAACATCACGACTGTAGCTTATATCAATCAAGGAGGAACAAGGAGTTCTCTAGCAATGATGGAGGTAACCAAAATAATCCGATGTGCAGAGGATCACTCTTGACATCTCTCAGCAATCCACATCCCTGGAGTAGAGAACTGGGAGGCGGATTTCCTAAGTCATTAGACTTTTCATCTGGGGGAGTGGGAACTCCATCCGGAGGTATTTGCCCAGCTGATTCAGCTATGGGGCACACCAGAATTGGATCTGATGGCCACTCGTCAGAATGCCAAACTTTCTCGTTACAGTTCCAGGTCTCGGGATCCCAATGCAGTGCTGATAGATGCTCCAGCAGTGCCTTGGTCCTTCAATCTGGCCTATGTATTTCCTCTCCTTCTACGTCTGGTTGCCAGAATAAAGCAGGAGAGCGCTTCGGTGATTCTGATAGCACCTGCGTGGCCACGCAGGACTTGGTATGCAGACCTAGTGGACATGTCCTTGGTTGTACCATGGACTCTGCCAATGAGGCAGGACCTTCTAATCCAAGGTCTGTTCACGCATCCAAATCTAATTTCTCTGCGTCTGACTGCTTGGAGATTGAACAACTGATTCTATCAAAGCGTGGTTTCTCTGAGTCGGTCATTGATACCCTGATTCAGGCTAGAAAGCCTGTCACCAGGAAGATCTATCATAAGATTTGGCGCAAATATCTTTATTGGTGCGAATCCAAAGGTTACTTGTGGAGTAAGATTAGCATTCCTAGAATATTGTCTTTTCTCAAAGAAGGTTTGGAGAAGGGATTATCAGCTAGTTCCTTATAAGGACAAATATCTGCTTTC
The DNA here is from genome assembly GCF_027579735.1 of Bombina bombina. Classification (NCBI taxonomy): domain Eukaryota; kingdom Metazoa; phylum Chordata; class Amphibia; order Anura; family Bombinatoridae; genus Bombina; species Bombina bombina. The sequence continues at coordinate 58,989,423 of NC_069499.1, read as the reverse complement.
TCTATTCTTCTACACAAACGTCTGGCAGATGTCCCAGACGTTCGAGCATTTAGTCAGGCTTTGGTCAGAATCAAGCCTGTATTTAAACCTGTTGCTCCGCCATGGAGCCTAAATTTAGTTCTTAAAGTTCTTCAAGGGGTTCCGTTTGAGCCTATGCATTCCATGGATATTAAGCTTGGAAAGTTTTGTTTTTAGTAGCTATCTCTTCGGCTCGAAGAGTTTCTGAGCTATCTGCTTTACAGTGTGATTCCCCTTATCTTATTTTCCATGCAGATAAGGTGGTTTTGCATACCAAACCTGGGTTTCTGCCTAAGGTTGTTTCTTATAAGAATAACAATCAAGAGATTGTTGTTCCTTCACTGTGTCCTAATCCTTCTTCAAAGAAGGAACGTCTGTTGCACAATTTTGATGTGGTTCGTGATTTAAAGTTCTACTTACAAGCAACTAAAGATTTCCGTCAAACATCTTCATTGTTTGTTGTTTATTCTGGTAAGCGGAGCGGTCAGAAGGCTACGGCTACCTCTCTTTCCTTTTGGCTGAAAAGCATCATCCATTTGGCTTATGAGACTGCATGCCAACAGTCTCCTGAAAGAATTACTGCTCATTCTACTAGAGCTGTGGCTTCCACATGGCTTTTAAAAATGAGGCTTCTGTTAAACAGATTTTTAAAGCGGCGACTTGGTCTTCGCTTCATACTTTTTCCAAATTTTACAAATTTGATACTTTTGCTTCTTCGGAGGCTATTTTTGGGAGAAAGGTTCTACAAGCAGTGGTGCCTTCCGTTTAAGGTCCCTGTCTTGTCCCTTCCTTCATCCGGGTCCTAAAGCTTTGGTATTGGTATCCCACAAGTAAGGATGAATCCGTGGTTTCGATACATCTTACAAGAGAAAACATAATTTATGCTTACCTGTTAAATTTATTTCTCTTGTGATGTATCGAGTCCACGGCCCGCCCTGTTTATTAAGACAGGCATATATATATATATATATATATATATATATATATATATATTTTTTTTAAAATTTCAGTCACCACTGCACCCTATAGTTTCTCCTTTTTCTTCCTAGCCTTCGGTCGTATGACTGGGGGGTGGAGCTAAGGGGAGAGCTATATAGGCAGCTCTGCTGTGGGTGCTCTCTCTGCCACTTCCTGTAGGAGAGGAGAATATCCCACAAGTAAGGATGAATCCGTGGACTCGATACATCACAAGAGAAATAAATTTATCAGGTAAGCATAAATTATGTTTTTCCCCATAAAGTGTAGTTAAGAGCGTGTATCCAAGGGTTTCTCTTGGAATAGGTAAGGCTTCTTAGAATTTTTTTTCTTTCTACCGGAAGGTCAGGAGAAAGGTTCTGTCAGTCAGTTCTCTGAAGACAGATTTCTGACGTATCCCTTTTGTTATATAAGCGTCTGGCAGTCGTGCCAGATATGCAAATTTGTTTATCAGGCCTTGGTCAGTTTTAGGCCTGCATTTATCCTCTTGGGAGCATTAACTTTAAGTTTTTTGCTGTAACTCAGTTTGAGCTTTTACCTTCCATAGATAATAAGTAGTTATCTTTGTGCTTTCTCTTCTGCGTAGAGTGATGGAACCCTCAGCTTTGCTGTCTGATTCGCCTTATCTTATCGTTCATGCCGATAAGGTGGTGTTTCGTGTTAGATTCTTTCCTAAGGAGGTTTTGGAAAGGAGTTTATCAGGAATTTGTGTTTTTCTCTTGAAATGATTTTTCTTTTCTGAGAAACACTTGTTCCGTTCCTTAGAGTTTATGCATGCTTTACAGTTTTTGTTCAGGCGAATAAGGATTTTTGCTGGTATTTTGTCCTGTTTGTCTGTTTTTCTGGACAGAAAGGTTTTTGCTACTCCTCCTTTTTCTGGTTGAGTAGTATATTTGGTTGTTTGAAACTGCTGGACAGCAGGTTCCTGCAAGATTTACAGCTCACTCCACTAGGGCTGTTTCTTTCTTTTGGGTTTTTAAGATGTAGCTTCTCTGGTACAGTTTTGCGAGGCTGCAACCTGATTTTCTCTGCGTACCCAGTTAACTTTTCAAGACTAATATTTTTGCATCGGCTGAGGTTTTCGGGAGTTAGTTTTTTCGAGCTGCGGTGCCTTTCGTTTTGGTTACCTGTATCTCGTCTCTCCCAAATCATCTGTGTCCTTTATCTTGGGTATTGATTCCCAACAGTAATTGATGATGATCCGTAGACTCACTGTGTTGTTAGAAAGAAAACAAAATTTATGCTTACCTGATTTATTTATTTCTTGACACGGTGAGTCCACTGCCTTCCATGTTTTTTAGACGGTTTTTGTTTTTTTACACCTCAGGCACCTTTGCACCTTGTGTTATTTATTTTCTCTCCTTTCCCTTGGTTGAATGACTGAGGTTTGTGGGAAGGGAAGTGATACTTAACAGCTCTGCTGTGGTGCTCTTTGCCTCCTCCTGCTGGCCAGGAGTGATATTCCAACAGTAATTGATAATGATCCATGGACTCACCGTGTCAAGAAATAAATACATTTATCAGGTAAGCATACATTTAGTTTTTCCCCTTAGTCTGCCTTTAATAAATTATTCCCTGTCCCGGACTCTCAGCTGGGGTTGTGGGATTCCGTCCCTAAGGTGTATGGTGCTATCTCCACATTAGCTAAGCGTACTACTATCCCTCTTGTGGATAGGTTGTCTTTCACAGAGCCGATGGATAAAAAGATGGAAACTTTTCTCAGAAAATTGTTTTAAGCTCACGGGATATTTATTTCTCCAACATTGGTGTGTACGGTCCACGGCGTCATCCATAACTTGTGGGAATATTCTCTTCCCCAACAGGAAATGGCAAAGAGCACAGCAAAAGCTGTCCATATAGCCCCTCCCAGGCTCCGCCCCCCAGTCATTCTCTTTGCCGCTCTGAACAACAGAATAAAGGGCTTATTATGGGCTATTAACTGGTGGACACTCTATTTAAGTTATATTTTGAAAGTTTGAAGTAATCTTCACACTTTTATTGTTTGGGGAACGTTTTTTATCGCCAGGCATTAGTTTAGACACCTTCCCAGTCAGGAAGGGCCTTTCTCTATAGTAGGCAGAGCCTCATTTTCGCGCCATTATTGCGCAGTTACTTTTGAGTACAGTGCATGCAGCTGCATGTGTGAGTGTCTGGTATCCACTGAAAACGTTCCTAGAAGGCTTGAATTGGTATCGTATACCCCCCTGGGATTGGTAAAGTCGCAACAAAGGCTGTGGCTTGGACTGTAGTGGGGTTAAAATTGCAAACGTCTCAGTTTTCCACATTTTAAGGGTTAACAGCTTGAAAATTGGGGTGCAATACTTTGAATGCATTAAGACACTGTGGTGAAAATTTGGTAAAGATTGGATAATTCCTTCATAGTTTTTCACATATTCAGTAATAAAGTGTGCCCTGTTTAACATTTAAAGAGACAGTAACGGTTTTGTTTTAATAAGGTTTTTGTGCTTTATTAACCAGTTTAAGCCTGTTTAACATGTCTGTACCTTCAGATAGATCATGTTCTGTATGTATGGAGGCCAATGTGGTTCCCCCTTCTAATATATGTGTTAATTGTGCCATAGCGTCCAAACAAAGTAAGGACAGTACTGTCACAGATAGTAAGGTTGCCCAGGATGATTCCTCAGATGAAGGAAGTAGGCATAGTTCTACATCATCTCCTTCAGTGTCTATACCAGTTATGCCCGCGTTTTATCAGGTAAGCATAAATTCTGTTTTCTACCGGCAACGGCTGTTGCCTCGGTTGCTGGAGCCGCAGCCTAGTGGTGCGACTTCTTAACAGGATTGATTGAGTTGGAGGGTCCCCTCGATGTTATCCAAGACAGAATTAAGGCTTTGAGAATTGCTAATTCTTTTATCTGTGACGCAAACATGCAGATTATTCGCCTGAATGCTAAAATCGCTGATTTCTCAGTGCAGACACGTCGGGCACTCTTGCTGAAATCCTGATCTGCGGACATGACTTCTAAGTCTAGACTACTTTCCCTCCCCTTTAAGGGAAAGATTTTATTTGGTCCAGGCCTGGACTCCATTATCTCTACAGTTACAGGGGGCAAGGGTGCCTTCCTACCGCAGGATAAAAAGAACAAGTCTAAGGGACAAGGTTCTAATTTTCGTTCCTTTCGTTCTGAAAAAGTCCCAACATCAGCAGTCTTCCTCTAAGCCTGAGCAAGCCAAGAGCACTTGGAAGCTGTCGTAATCCTGGAAAAAATCCAAGCAGAACAAGAAGCCTGCCGATATCAAGTCGGCATGAATGGGCGGCCCCCGATCCACAGTCCAGGGACGTGCAGGATCCGTGGGTCCTGGAGGTTATAGCTCAGGGATACATTGTCCCGGTTCCTATCGCAGAAAGAGGTTTGGGATATTACTCAAATCTGTTTGTGGTCCTAAAGAAAGAGGGAACATTCCACCCAATTCTGGACCTAAAGTGCTTAAACAGATTTCTAAATGTCCCCTCATTTAAGATGGAGACAATAAGGTCCATTCTTCCTCTAGTTCAGTAAGGAGAGTTCATGAACACTATAGATCTGAAGGATGCCTACCTTCGTGTTCCAATCCACAGGGACCACTTCCAGTTCCTAAGCATCAGCACTTCCAGTTTATTGCACTTCCATTTTGGTCTAGCTATTGCCCCAAGAATCTTTACAAAGGTTCTAGGAGCTCTCCTGGCAGTCGTCAGAACCCAAGATATAGCAGTAGCTCCCTACTTGGACAAGATACTGGTTCAAGCACCATCCTTTCGTCTAGCAGAGGACTTTTCAGTATTTTTCTCGTCTTCGATCACATGGATGGAAGATAAACTTAAGAGAAGAGTTCTCTTATTCCAAGCACCAGGGTAGAATTCCTTGGTACTATATTGGATTTAATATCCATGAGGACATTTCTAACCATCCAGAGACGGTGCAAGCTAGCTTCAACATGTCTTGCCCTCCAGACTTTAAGGCCATCTGTGGCTCAGTGTATGGAGGTAATTGGTCTCATGGTGTCCAGCATGAACATAACTCCTTTCTCCAACATAGGTGTGTCCGGTCCACGGCGTCATCCTTACTTGTGGGATATTCTCTTCCCCAACAGGAAATGGCAAAGAGCCCAGCAAAGCTGGTCACATGATCCCTCCTAGGCTCCGCCTACCCCAGTCATTCTCTTTGCCGTTGTACAGGCAACATCTCCACGGAGATGGCTTAGAGTTTTTTAGTGTTTAACTGTAGTTTTTCATTATTCAATCAAGAGTTTGTTATTTTCAAATAGTGCTGGTACGTACTATTTACTCAGAAACAGAAAAGAGATGAAGAATTCTGTTTGTATGAGGAAAATGATTTTAGCAACCGTAACTAAAATCCATGGCTGTTCCACACAGGACTGTTGAGAGCAATTAACTTCAGTTGGGGGAACAGAGTGCAGTCTCTTACTGCTTGAGGTATGACACATTCTAACAAGACGATGTAATGCTGGAAGCTGTCATTTTCCCTATGGGATCCGGTAAGCCATGTTTATTACGATTGTAAATAAGGGCTTCACAAGGGCTTATTTAAACTGTAGACCTTTTCTGGGCTAAATCGATTGATTATTAACACATATTTAGCCTTGAGGAATCATTTTATCTGGGTATTTTGATATAATAATATCGGCAGGCACTGTTTTAGACACCTTATTCTTTAGGGGCTTTCCCAAAGCATAGGCAGAGTCTCATTTTCGCGCCGGTGTTGCGCACTTGTTTTTGAGAGGCATGGCATGCAGTCGCATGTGAGAGGAGCTCTGATACTTATAAAGGACTTCTGAAGGCGTCATTTGGTATCGTATTCCCCTTTGGGTTTGGTTGGGTCTCAGCAAAGCAGATACCAGGGACTGTAAAGGGGTTAAAGCTTAAAACGGCTCCGGTTCCGTTATTTTAAGGGTTAAAGCTTCCAAAATTGGTGTGCAATATTTTCAAAGCTTTAAGACGCTGTGGTGAAAATTTGGTGAATTTTGAACAATTCCTTCATGTTTTTTCGCAATTGCAGTAATAAAGTGTGTTCAGTTTAAAATTTAAAGTGACAGTAACGGTTTTATTTTAAAACGTTTTTTGTACTTTCTGATCAAGTTTATGCCTGTTTAACATGTCTGAGCTACCAGATAGACTGTGTTCTGAATGTGGGGAAGCCAGAATTCCTATTCATTTAAATAAATGTGATTTATGTGATAATGACAATGATGCCCAAGATGATTCCTCAAGTGAGGGGAGTAAGCATGGTACTGCATCATTCCCTCCTTCGTCTACACGAGTCTTGCCCACTCAGGAGGCCCCTAGTACATCTAGCGCGCCAATACTCCTTACTATGCAACAATTAACGGCTGTAATGGATAATTCTGTCAAAAACATTTTAGCCAAAATGAACCCTTGTCAGCGTAAGCGTGGCTGCTCTGTTTTAGTTACTGAAGAGCATGACGACGCTGATATTAATATCTCTGAAGGGCCCCTAACCCAATCTGAGGGGGCCAGGGAGGTTTTGTCTGAGGGAGAAATTACTGATTTAGGGAACATTTCTCAGCAGGCTGAATCTGATGTGATTACATTTAAATTTAAATTGGAACATCTCCGCATTTTGCTTAAGGAGGTATTATCCACTCTGGATGATTGTGAAAATTTAGTCATCCCAGAGAAACTATGTAAAATGGACAAGTTCTTAGAGGTGCCGGGGCTCCCAGAAGCTTTTCCTATACCCAAGCGGGTGGCGGACATTGTTAATAAAGAATGGGAAAGGCCCGGTATTCCTTTCGTCCCTCCCCCCATATTTAAAAAATTGTTTCCTATGGTCGACCCTAGAAAGGACTTATGGCAGTCAGTCCCCAAGGTCGAGGGAGCGGTTTCTACTTTAAACAAACGCACCACTATTCCCATAGAGGATAGTTGTGCTTTCAAAGATCCTATGGATAAAAAATTAGAAGGTTTGCTTAAAAAGATGTTTGTTCAGCAGGGTTACCTTCTACAACCCATTTCATGCATTGTCCCTGTCACTACTGCCGCATATTTCTGGTTTGATGAACTGCTTAAGGTGCTCGATAGTGACTCTCCTCCTTATGAGGAGATTATGGACAGAATCAATGCTCTCAAATTGGCTAATTCTTTCACTCTAGACGCCTCTTTGCAATTGGCTAAGTTAGCGGCTAAGAACTCTGGGTTTGCTATTGTGGCGCGCAGAGCGCTTTGGTTGAAATCTTGGTCGGCTGATGCGTCTTCCAAGAACAAGCTACTAAACATTCCTTTCAAGGGGAAAACGTTGTTTGGTCCTGACTTGAAAGAGATTATCTCTGATATCACTGGGGGTAAGGGCCACGCCCTTCCTCAGGATCGGCCTTTCAAGGCAAAAAATAGACCTAATTTTCGTCCCTTTCGTAAAAACGGACCAGCCCAAGGTGCTACGTCCTCTAAGCAAGAGGGTAATTCTTCTCAGGCCAAGCCAGCTTGGAGACCAATGCAAGGCTGGAACAAGGGAAAGCAGGCCAAGAAACCTGCCACTGCTACCAAGACAGCATGAAATATTGGCCCCCGATCCGGGACCGGATCTGGTGGGGGGCAGACTCTCTCTCTTCGCTCAGGCTTGGGCAAGAGATGTTCTGGATCCTTGGGCGCTAGAAATAGTCTCCCAGGGTTATCTTCTGGAATTCAAGGGACTTCCCCCAAGGGGGAGGTTCCACAGGTCGCAGTTGTCTTCAGACCACATAAAAAGACAGGCGTTCTTACATTGTGTAGAAGACCTGTTAAAAATGGGAGTGATTCATCCTGTTCCATTAAGAGAACAAGGGATGGGGTTCTACTCCAATCTGTTCATAGTTCCCAAAAAAGAGGGAACGTTCAGACCAATCCTAGATCTCAAGATCTTAAACAAATTTCTCAAGGTCCCATCGTTCAAGATGGAAACCATTCGAACTATCCTTCCTTCCATCCAGGAAGGTCAATTCATGACCACGGTGGATTTAAAGGATGCGTATCTACATATTCCTATCCACAAGGAACATCATCGGTTCCTAAGGTTTGCATTCCTGGACAAACATTACCAGTTCGTGGCGCTTCCTTTCGGATTAGCCACTGCTCCAAGGATTTTCACAAAGGTACTAGGGTCCCTTCTAGCGGTGCTAAGACCAAGGGGCATTGCAGTAGTACCTTACCTGGACGACATTCTGATTCAAGCGTCGTCCCTTCCTCAAGCAAAGGCTCACACGGACATTGTCCTGGCCTTTCTCAGATCTCACGGCTGGAAAGTGAACGTGGAAAAGAGTTCTCTATCCCCGTCAACAAGGGTTCCCTTCTTGGGAACAATTATAGACTCCTTAGAAATGAGGATCTTTCTAACAGAGGCCAGAAAAACAAAGCTTCTGGACTCTTGTCGGATACTTCATTCCGTTCCTCTTCCTTCCATAGCTCAGTGCATGGAAGTGATCGGGTTGATGGTGGCGGCGATGGACATAGTTCCTTTTGCGCGCATTCATCTAAGACCATTACAACTGTGCATGCTCAGTCAGTGGAATGGGGACTATACAGACTTGTCTCCGAAGATACAAGTAAATCAGAAGACCAGAGACTCACTCCGTTGGTGGCTGTCCCTGGACAATCTGTCTCAAGGGATGATGTTCCACAGACCAGAGTGGGTCATTGTCACGACCGACGCCAGTCTGATAGGCTGGGGCGCGGTCTGGGGATCCCTGAAAGCTCAGGGTCTTTGGTCTCGGGAAGAATCTCTTCTACCGATAAATATTCTGGAACTGAGAGCGATATTCAATGCGCTCCAGGCCTGGCCCCAGCTTGCGAGGACCAGGTTCATTCGGTTTCAATCAGACAACATGACGACTGTTGCGTACATCAACCATCAGGGGGGAACAAGGAGTTCCCTAGCGATGGAAGAAGTAACCAAAATTATTCTTTGGGCGGAGTCTCACTCCTGCCACCTGTCTGCTATCCACATCCCAGGAGTGGAAAATTGGGAAGCGGATTTTCTGAGTCGTCAGACATTGCATCCGGGGGAGTGGGAACTCCATCCGGAAATCTTTGCCCAAGTCACTCACCTGTGGGGCATTCCAGACATGGATCTGATGGCCTCTCGTCAGAACTTCAAAGTTCCTTGCTACGGGGCCAGATCCAGGGATCCGAAGGCGGCTCTAGTGGATGCACTAGTAGCACCTTGGACCTTCAAACTAGCTTATGTGTTCCCGCCATTTCCTCTCATCCCCAGGCTGATAGCCAGGATCAAGCAGGAGAGGGCGTCGGTGATTTTGATAGCTCCTGCGTGGCCACGCAGGACTTGGTATGCAGATCTGGTGAATATGTCATCGGCTCCACCTTGGAAGCTACCTTTGAGACGAGACCTTCTTGTTCAGGGTCCGTTCGAACATCCGAATCTGGTTTCACTCCAGCTGACTGCGTGGAGATTGAACGCTTGATTTTATCGAAGCGAGGGTTCTCAGATTCTGTGATCGATACTCTTGTTCAGGCCAGAAAGCCTGTGACTAGAAAGATTTACCACAAAATTTGGAAAAAATATATCTGTTGGTGTGAATCTAAAGGATTCCCTTGGGACAAGGTTAAGATTCCTAGGATTCTATCCTTCCTTCAAGAAGGATTGGAAAAAGGATTATCGGCAAGTTCCCTGAAGGGACAGATTTCTGCCTTGTCGGTATTACTTCACAAAAAGCTGGCAGCTGTGCCAGATGTTCAAGCCTTTGTTCAGGCTCTGGTTAGAATCAAGCCTGTTTACAAACCTTTGACTCCTCCTTGGAGTCTCAATTTAGTTCTTTCAGTTCTTCAGGGGGTTCCGTTTGAACCCTTACATTCCGTTGATATTAAGTTATTATCTTGGAAAGTTTTGTTTTTAGTTGCGATTTCTTCTGCTAGAAGAGTCTCAGAATTATCTGCTCTGCAGTGTTCTCCTCCTTATCTGGTGTTCCATGCAGATAAGGTGGTTTTACGTACTAAACCTGGTTTTCTTCCAAAAGTTGTTTCTAACAAAAACATTAACCAGGAGATTATCGTACCTTCTCTGTGTCCAAAACCAGTTTCAAAGAAGGAACGTTTGTTGCACAATTTGGATGTTGTTCGCGCTCTAAAATTCTATTTAGATGCTACAAAGGATTTTAGACAAACATCTTCCTTGTTTGTTGTTTATTCAGGTAAAAGGAGAGGTCAAAAAGCAACTTCTACCTCTCTCTCTTTTTGGATTAAAAGCATCATCAGATTGGCTTACGAGACTGCCGGACGGCAGCCTCCCGAAAGAATCACAGCTCATTCCACTAGGGCTGTGGCTTCCACATGGGCCTTCAAGAACGAGGCTTCTGTTGATCAGATATGTAGGGCAGCGACTTGGTCTTCACTGCACACTTTTACCAAATTTTACAAGTTTGATACTTTTGCTTCTTCTGAGGCTATTTTTGGGAGAAAGGTTTTGCAAGCCGTGGTGCCTTCCATTTAGGTGACCTGATTTGCTCCCTCCCTTCATCCGTGTCCTAAAGCTTTGGTATTGGTTCCCACAAGTAAGGATGACGCCGTGGACCGGACACACCTATGTTGGAGAAAACAGAATTTATGTTTACCTGATAAATTTCTTTCTCCAACGGTGTGTCCGGTCCACGGCCCGCCCTGGTTTTTTTTTTTAATCAGGTCTGATATTTTATTTTCTTTAACTACAGTCACCACGGTACCATATGGTTTCTCCTATGCAAATATTCCTCCTTAACGTCGGTCGAATGACTGGGGTAGGCGGAGCCTAGGAGGGATCATGTGACCAGCTTTGCTGGGCTCTTTGCCATTTCCTGTTGGGGAAGAGAATATCCCACAAGTAAGGATGACGCCGTGGACCGGACACACCGTTGGAGAAAGAAATTTATCAGGTAAACATAAATTCTGTTTTTTCCAGGTTCCGTCTCAGACCGCTACAGCTGTGCATTCTTAGGCAGTGGAACGTTGATCATACGGATCTGTCTCAACAGATTTCCCTGGACAACTGGTCGAGAGAATCACTCTTGGTGGCTCTGTCCAGATCCTTTCTCAAACCGTCCTGGAAAATTGTGACTATGGACGCGAGCCTCGCAGGATGGGGAGCTGTTTGGGGTGCCAAGAAGGTACAAGGCCTGTGGTCTCAGGAGGAACACTCCCTACTGATCAACATGTTGTAGCTTTAAGCAATCTACAATGCTCTGAAGGCTTGGCCTCTTCTGGGTTCGTCCTGGTTTATCAGATTCCAATCAGACCATATAACCTCAGTGGCCTACATCAACCATCAGAGGGGAATGAGAAGCTCCCTAGCAATGAAGAAAGTATCTCAGATTCTGGAGTGGGCCGAGGCCCACAGCTGTTTGCTGTCATTGATTCACATTCCGGGTGTGGACAATTGAAATGCAGATTTTCCCAGCAGTTAATCGTTATTAAACCTTGTTGCAGGGATCTGATGGAACAAGGTCCTTTTGTTCATCAAAATCTAGATTCTCTGAGGCTGACTGCGTGGAGATTGAACGCTTAGTTCTAGCTAAGAGAGGTTTTTCTGAGAGAGTTAATCATACTCTCATTCAAGCGTGTATGCCAGTTACTCGTCACATCTATCATACGGTGTGGAGATCCTACTTTTTCTGGTGTGAAGAGCGTGGTTTTCCTTGGCGTGAAGTTAAGGTTGCCATGATTTTGCTGTTTCTCCAGGATGGTCTGGAGAAGGGTCTTTCGGCCAGTTGCTTGAGGGGACAGATTTCGTCCTTGTCTGTTTTACTGCACAAGAGGCTCTCTGAGCTTTCAGATGTTCAGTCTTTTGTTAGGGCTTTGATTAGGATCAGACCTGTGTTTAGATCTTCGGCTCCACCTTGGAGTCTGAATTTGGTTATTACAGTTTTGGAAACAGCGTTGTTTGAGCCTATGCATGAATTTGATATTAAGTTTAGAGTTTTTGGTCCCTTCTTTGTGTCCTAATCCTCCTTCGAAGGAACGTTTACTTAGTGTTCTCCTAAGGCACGTTTGTGGCGCTGCTGGATCCCACTCTTAATGGGTCTGAGGATTCTCAGTCTTATTCTTCGACTGGCTTGCATGCATAGACACAAGGGGATGAAGTAATCTTTTTATAGTCTTTATTTGTGTATCCTGTTCCAGTTCTGAGCTTGGAAGTCTCGGACCCCTGTTGGGCTGGTCCTGCGGGTCTGTCTGTTGGGCGATAACCTACAGGTTGCCTTATCTTTTATATTAATCCCGTGAGGATGATTTTCATTTGGTCTAAAGCTCAGGTTGTGGAGTGATGTTTCCTTCGGGAACTTTCTTCTCTGGAATTGATACTGGCGATTTTGTGGTTGCACTTTTTACAAAGGTCTGTCTGACTGTTTTTTATCCCTCCATCTCGGGGGAGACTGTATGTGACCTTGAAAGTGCTGGGGCCCTTGGTTTCAGGCTGATCCTGACTGGGTACAAATCCTTCTGTCTTTGAGGCCTAGTTCAGACACGTGGCGCCTTTTTATGTCCGGTTCGTTGAGGGCACCTAGTGATCACAATATGATTTGTCTTTTCTTGTTTTATTTTACAAGCTTCAACTAGCATACTGAGAGGACTTGAAGGTTGGTGGTTGCTTATTGGCATGGGGGATTGGTCCAGTCCTCATTCACCTTTAAATTTCACTTTTTCCGAGAACTAGTGTTCCTTCCCGTTGTGGGTTGGAGGATTTAGGTCCTTCGTACTGCTATTCTTACGGCTTTGCCTTTCATTGTCTCTTTGGAAGTGTCCTTTTAGGACTTTCTGGACTTTGTCTGGTTTTTCTGGCGGCTTAATTAGAAAGTGAAAGCCGTGAGACTCTGCCTTCCTTCGGGAGTTTGTCGTCTCCATATCAGGGGTGATGGGAGGTGTTGTATCTTTCCAAGCTTTTTGCTTAGGGGATGTTTTTCTTTCTGGGTTCGGGCTTGCTTTCTTCCTTGTGTGTGGTCTTCTGGAACATTAATCTTAAAGGATTATGGAGACTAGCCTTTCTTCTACTCTTTCGGGTGGCTCTAGAGAAATTGCATGACTTTGTTGCGGCCTAGCACCTTGTTTGGGGGGGTGTTGACCTCTGGTTACGGGAGTTCTCTTCCTTTTGGGATGCGAATTACGGGCTTGGGCTGGTCCGGTGTTTGAGCAGGATCTGTTGCTCTGCAAAATTCGTCCTTTGATCATTCGCGGTACGGTAAGCCTTTTGAGGTTTCTCCTTTCTCCATGTTAAAGGGACAGTCAAGTCCAAAAAAAACTTTCATGGTTTAAATAGGGCATGCAATTTGAAACAACTTCCCAATTTACTTATATCACCAATTTTGCTTTGTTCTCTTGGTATTAGAATATGAACCTCCTAGGTTTAGCTTTCAACTAATTTCTTAGACCTTGAAGACTGCCTCTAATCTGAATACATTTTGACCACTAGAGGGCATTAGTTCACGTTTCATATAGATAACATTGAGCTCATGCACGTAAAGTGACCTAGGAGTGAGCACTGCTTGGCTAAACTGCATGTCTGTCAAAAGAACTGAAATAAGGGGGCAGTCAGCAGAGGCTTAGATACAAGATAATTACAGAGGTAAAACGTGTATTATTATAACTGTTGGATATGCAAAACTGGGGAATGGGTAATAAAGGGATTATCTTTCTTTTTAACCTACAAAAATTCTGGTGTTGACTTTCCCTTTAAGGATTTATGGGAATGACTGGCGGCTCTTAGCCTGCGACGTTATCCGCTGGTTAGTGGATACTTAGCAATCTGAAGGATCCTATCTTCAGCTGCTTCCTACTTGATTACTATTTAAGTTTCAGAGTCATTTTTAGATGACTGCAGCGTGCAGTGTTTTTGCTTCAGGTGTTCGTCAGACCTATCTGAGCTTGCTGCACAAGGTTTCGTTTCTGAATATTTAGGTATTCTGAGCTACCTTTTTGCGACTTGGGGACCTTCCTCTTCAGTTGCTTTTTGAGTGCGGTTGCACTGTGTTGGGGGGGGGGGAGAGATCCTCTTTTTTTTTCCGTCTCCTGGCTTCATTCCGTGGTTTCTGTTTTTCTGGGGTCTGGGCGTTGCCTTCCCTTGTTTCTTTGAGACTGGTGGGTCTCTGTTGGACTTGAGTTCCTTATGCTACCTGGACAGCTAGCTCAGCATACTAATGCACTGTAGCAAACCGAGGGTTTCAAGTCGATCCCCGATGAGGTCACACTCAGCCTTCCTCCTTTCGAGGTTGATATGATGAGCAGTGCCTTGAGTCCATTAATGGGGATTAGACGCGCTTTACAAGTACATTCATGTTTTCTTTGTGTCTTTCTTTCTCTGTAGAAGATTATGGTAGCTTGTTCTTTCTTTAGTAAGGGGTGTGTTTGGAGACCGACTACTGGATGACGGTGTCTCCTGGAGTCTGTTGACTCAGTTGAGTCTAGTTCCTGTGGTCTATAGCAAGGCTTGTGGACTATCTGTGGGTCAGTGTCCTTGGGTCTTTTCCAAAGTTGTTCTCGGCTTCGGATGAAGCGGGTTTTTGCATTTATTGTCTTCTATAGCTTGGGTATTGTTTTCCTAAAAGTAATGAATGCAGCTGTGGGCTCTTTCCATTTATGAAGAAAAACATAAATTATGCTTAGCTGATAATTTTCTTTTCTTCAGATGGAAAGAGTCCACAGCTTCCTGCACGTGTTTTTATGTGGGGCGGCCGTCATTTTTGTTCTTCTGGCACCTTTTCACCCTGATATTTCTTCTACTGTTCCTCGGCAGAACGACTTGGCGATGAGGGGAGTGGGAGGAGTATTTAAGACTTTGGCTGAGGTGTCTCTGCCTCCTCCTGGTGGCCAGGTTCTGCATTCCCAAAAGTAATGAATACAGTTGTGGACTCTTTCAATCTGAAGAAAAGAAAATTATCAGGTAAGCATAATTTTTTTTTTTTTTTTGAGTTTCAAAAGAGCTTTATTTAGTTTGTCATTCTTACAGGTAATAACATGCATACAATGAAAGAAGGGAACAAAACATGAACAAGATTAGCAATTCAAGGACTCATAACATCCTCTTAGCTGATCTGAAACACACTTTTTGAGATGTATAATGAGTAGTACACAAGAATTCCGCATGTATAATGGTTAGTTTAAAACATATAATGAGGTTTTGTAAAACAGATGGGGGAGAACTAAGTAGTTCCCACCCGGGCGGAAAAGAAGGGGGGGATAAAAGAATAGAAATAAGAAGGGTGTAGGAGACGCAGGGGGTTTGGGGAGTATATCATTAAACTAGAGTAGTCACGTCGAAAGGGAGGAGGTTAATTCTGGGGAGGTCTATCTCTAGCTCAAGCTCCCTAATCCGTCTAGAAGGGCTAGGAGGGAGAGAGGACATTGGGTCTCCAAGTTGTGTCGTAAATAACTTGCCAGTCGGCCCATATAAGCTCAAATAGGTCAGAGTTGCCTAGATTGTAAAATATACTTTTTTCCATGGTGTATAGGTAAGCCATATAGGAGCAGACACTCGCCCAGCTGGGGGGGGATTCTGACTTCCAGTCAGAGGCTATCAGGTGTTTGATGGACATGAATAGGTAGATACTTGTGCAAGCATGATGTTTGGGAATGGAATGAGTGCCTATGTGTAGAAGGGCTACTGCCGGAGAATTATGTAGGGAAATTCCTAATTTGGGAAGGACTCTGAAACATTTAAGCCACAGGGGGCGTATTTTGGGACATTCCCACCAGATGTGTAGGGAGTCCCCTCTCTGACCACAATCTCTCCAACAGTACGGGGATGTGCCAGGATATATTTTAGCTAACCTGGTGGGCACATAGTACCAGTGAGCCACCAGCTTATAAAAAGTTTCAAAAAGGGTGATGCAATGTATAGTTTTTTTAGTTCGTTCAAGCGCCTGTTCCCAATCGGTTGCTGTAAAAGTTCTGCTCAGCAAGGATCCCCACTTTACTAGGTGTGGGGCCAGGTCTGAGGATGGTTCAGAGTTCAACAGAGTGTAATGCCTGGAGAGGGGACTATGGAGCCTCTCACCCTGTTTCCAGGTGGACTCCCACAAGGTTAAGGGCCGATTTTGACTGAGGTTTAAAGCCCCAGGAGATCAAGAAGTTTTTAACTCTAAGATATTCAAATTTCAGAATGTGGGGCAATGCACCGTCTGCTCCAAGCTGTGAATCAGACTTGAATCCACATTCCGGTGTCGGAAGCCAAAGATCCGAAACCGTCAGTATTCCTAACTGGGACCATTTGGATGGATGGGCATCCTGTAGTCCCACTAGTAGGCCGGGCAAGGAGGCTATGGGAGAGGGGTGGGGAGCAATCTGAGTGGAGTGGCGGATTTTATCCCAGAATTGCAGGCATTCCCGAATGATAGGATTTATTAGGAACAAGTCCCTGCGACAATGTGCAGGCGTCCAGATCAGGTCACGTAGGGTTAGGTTGAAGGGTAAAGAGGCCTGCTCAATAGACTTCCATTTAGAAGAAGACTGTGAAGCTCCCCATTGGGAGACATGGGTGAGCATGGCTCCCTCATAGTATTTTACTATCGAGGGAGAGCCCAGACCTCCCTGTGACCGAGGCAACTGTAAGATTCTCTGCGCCACCCGTGGGGGTTTACCCTGCCAGATGTGCTTAGTAACCTCACTCTGAAACTGTAGTAAGATATGCCTGGGAACTTTGATTGGCAGACAACGGAATAAATATGTGAGTCGAGGAAGGAAGGACATTTTTAGGGCAGCGATTCGTCCAAGCCAAGAAACCTGGGAAAGGTTCCACTTCTCATTGAGGGAACGAAGGTCTGACAATAGGGGGAGGTAGTTGTCCCTGATAACCCGAGGGAAGTCGTTGGACAGTCTAACTCCCAAGTGGGTCACTGAAGATTCCGACCATTTATACGGGTATTTAATCTTTAAGGGGGCAATATACGAATTCTGAAAGCCTTGGGTGTAAATCTCAGTTTTAGAGATATTAAGTTTATAATGAGAGTGAGCACCAAACTCCCTGACTAAAAGTAGGAGTCTAGGCAGGGTGGTCGCGAGGTCTGACGAGAACAGGGTAATGTCGTCAGCAAATAAGGCTATGTTGTGTTTAGTGCCACATAGGGTGATGCCACTCATATGTGGGTCAAGTCTGATTTTTTTCTGCCAACGGCTCAATGGCCAGTGCGAAAAGGAGGGGCGATAGGGGGCAGCCCTGTCTAGTCCCGTTGGAAATTTGAAAAGGGGGAGTTTGGAAGCCGACACCCTTTACCGTAGCGGAGGGAGTAGAGTATAAAGCTTTAATTGCACCCAACAGGGAACTTGGGAACTTAAGGGTGTTAAGTACTTCCCAGAGGAATCGCCATCTCACCCGATCAAAGGCCTTTTCTGCATCTAATGATATAATTGCCACGGGCTTGTTCATACTGGAAGACAGGGCCATAATATTCAAGAGACGTCTGGTGTTATCCGGGCCCTCCCTTTTAGGGATAAATCCCACCTGATCTGGGTTGATTAGAGAGGGGAGAAGGTTGGCGATACGATTGGCTAAGATTTTAGAGAAAAATTTAATATCAGTATTGATTAGTGAGATTGGCCTGTAGCTGGTGCAGAGGGAGGGATCTTTACCAGGTTTTAATATAGTTACAATGGTGGCTACAAGGAATTCACTCTTGAATTTACCCTCTTCTCTAGCTAGATTGAAGAGTCTAAGGAGTAGGGGGGAAATTTCTTGGTTATAGGTTTTATAGAAGTGTACTGGAAAGCCATCCGGTCCAGGTGATTTGAATGATTTAGAATTTTTAATAACTTGTTGAACTTCTCTAAGAGAGAATGGCGAATTTAGAGTATCACTTTGATCGGGTGAGAGGGATGGAAGATTTAGAGATTTTAGATATTCACGAATGGAATCTTCCGGGGTTACGGGGGGGGTTCTCGGATTTTTCTATATTATATAGTTTAGAGTAAAACTCAGCAAAAAATTCCCCTATGCGCGAGGGGATTTTAAGGAGAGAGCCTTCCCTGACAATACCATGTATACGTGAAATACTAGTCCTATTCCTGAGTTTCCTGGCTAAAAGGGTGTCCGCCCTGTTGCCCTTATAAAAATAAAGTTGTTTGAGTTTGGTTAGGTTATTCTGTGTTCTCCGAAGTTCTAGTTGGGAAATGTGGTTTTTAATATCAATTATTTGGGCTGTTAGGGGGGCAGTAGGTTTAGTTCTATTTTGGCCTTCAAGTTCTCTGAGCTTAATGTGAGACTGAGCCAGCGAGAGACCCGCTTGCCTTCTAAGTTTAGCTTGTTCAGATATCCTGAAGCCTCTTATGGTTGCTTTAGCAGCTCCCCATAGGGTATCATCGGCTACCTGTGCCCGGTCGTTAACTTTAAGGAAATGCCCAATTTCCGTGCGTAGTTTCTCCCTAAAAGGAATATCCTGTAGTAAGTGGTGGGGCATGCGCCAGGAGGGTCTAGAGTGGGTGGTATTGGTAGAGATGAGGTCAATGATAACGCAGTCATGGTCTGACCAATGGCAGATATGGATGGACGCGTTAGTCACTAGGTCTAGAGAGTCTGCTGTGGAGAATATGTAGTCTAGGCGTGAGTATTGTCGGTGTGAGTGTGAATAGTGCGTGTAGTCTCGGTCTTGAGTGTGGATAGACCTCCAGATATCAAACAGTCCTGATCCCGTCATGAGGGTACGGAAGTTTGCTGCCAGTCGTTCGTTAGGAGAGAGGGCCCCAGCCTTGTCAGGAGCTGTCCTGTCTAATCTGGGTTCCCAGGTCATATTAAAATCGCCCGAGATAATAACCCTGCCTTGTTGATGTTGAGAGATGATATGAAGTATGTGTTTGAGGCACTTAGGTTGATGAGTGTTGGGTAGGTAAACTGATGCAAGTGTGTAGAGCACATGATTAATGTTACAAATTAGAATGATATATCTGGCTTGTGGATCTTTAACAGTCAAGATTGGTTCAATGGCTAGCCTCCTGTGAAGGAGGATTGCAGTACCCCTAGCTTTTTTTGTGAATGGAGTGTACTCAATATGTGTATAATCTCTAGAGGAGAGTCTAATCTGTTCGTCTTTGAGCCAATGAGTCTCCTGTAGGAACACCACATCAGGGTTGTGGTGTTTCAGAGAGCGCAGTAAAAGACTTCTCTTAAAGGGAGTATTAAGTCCTCTTACGTTTTGAGTAAGAAACCTCAAAGGAGAGCCTGTCATAGATAGTAATGATTAAGAATTGAAGGGAGGGAGGAAGAGGTTCTGGGTCAGGGGGACAGAAAGGGGGAGAGAGGGAGGGTAAGTAAGTAGGAAAGAAGGGCACTAGGAAGTGCCTCTGGAGTGGTGGAAGTAGTCCACCTCAGATGAGCCCTAGAGTGGGCTTCAGTTGGGGGGTTGAGAAAACAACTCCGGAGCTAGCACATCGGAGAAGAAACGTCAGCCCCGCTCTAAAAAATAATTTTATCTGAGTATAAAGTGCTTAAACCTTAACAAACATAAAACAACAAGTAGCATAACTTATCATAACTTATTATATATAACTTATTCCATAAGTAAACAATTTAGCAGATCAAAAGGTCTCCCTACAGCCCCATCTTGGCAGAGATGTAGGCCAGGTAGCGAGAACCACCAGGAGAGACCCCAGGGTCAACTAACTTCTGAGCCAGGACGCATGATTTCCGCACAGGTCTACTCAGTGGACTCAGAGTGTCCCAGAGAGGGCTGTGGATGTTGTGTCTTAGGCCTTTTTATTCTCTGTTCTTTTGTCGACCATTCAGGGGCTGAGGCTCTCAGGGCAGTTTGGGGTTGAGCCCGGGTATTGAGAGGGTCCACAAGAAGACCCCATGAGGCCAGTAGAGTCGTACCCTGAGAGGGTGTAGTGACGGTTATGGTTTGGTTGTCCTTGGTGATTATGAGCCTAGTTGGGAACCCCCAGCGGTATCGGTAATTAGCCTTGCGCAAAGCAGTGGTCACTGACTGGAAGTGTCGACGTTGCTGGAGAGTATGTGCAGAAAGGTCAGGTAAGATCTGTATCCCCTCAAATCTACTACTTAAACTTGGTTTACGGTAAGCAGCCTGAAGGAGGCGATCTTTATATAAATAACTGTGGAAGCACACCACAATGTCTCTCGGCTTGTCGGAGCTCACTGATCTGGGGCGCAATGCTCTGTGCGCTCTCTCCATTGTGCTAGTTAGGCCTTCAGGGGTGCCTATGAGCTCTTTGAAGAGGTATTGTAGGTAGCCTTGGATATCCGCTGGGGTCACTGTTTCCGGGACCCCTCTAAATCTGATATTACTTCGTCTCGATCTGTCTTCCATGTCAGCTAATTTAGATTCTAGCTGCGAGATCTGCTCAGCAAGATTTTCAGTGTAGGCCAGGATGTTGGATTGGTCCACAGCCTGATCATCTTGCTTACGCTCCAGAGCATCAACTCTGTCACCAATTTCCGAAATTTCCTTCTTGAGCTCCGCAGAACTGCGCTGAATTTCTTGGGTGATGGACTTGGTCTGAATGGCTAGAAGTTTCTTAAGTGATGATTCTGTGATATAATGTTGGGAAGAAGATGCAGAATGTTGACTAGATTGGGACTCTTCATCTTGGGAGTCCTGTTCGCTCATCTCACCTCCTGGTTGGGGTGGGGGTTCCTTGGTTATGTGGGTGAAGTGATCAAAGACTGTTTTCCTAGGTTTGGGGTTGGACTTTGAATGCTTCTTTATCATGTGAGGCATCTTATATGCAGGTAATCAGATATCCAGCGGATAAAATAGGCAGTCTCTGGGGGCCCAAGATAGTGTCCTGCTGTTTTGGAAGGAATTCAAAGGTTATACATACTAAAGCAAAGCACTTAGTTTACATGACACCTGTCTCGTAGTTAGAGCGGGGCTGAGTCACACTTAAAGAGGAAGGATTACATTAGTACAGAGATGTGTTGCAGCTACCCAAGTCCCCCACCTCAGGGAATGAGGGATACGACCCGAAGGAAGGGAAAAAGGAAGTTGGAGGTGACCCACCCGGACTGACCGGGCGGGAGCGGGGAGGTGAGGGGTTAAATAGCAACAGCCAAAAAACAGATAATATGTCACAAGTAGTTATATTAAGTCCGACTGTGTCAGAGCGCCAGCTAAATGACGGGCCCTCACTCACCTGCGGGCTCGTGGGCCCAGGTTACCTGACACACAGTGGTCTCTACTGCTCAGTGCACGGGAGAAAGGCTAGGGTTACTCTCTCTCGTACAATGAATAGCCTAAGCCAGTGCAGTAAACAGGAAGGAGAGACCGGGGCCTAAAAGATATGGGGACACAGGGCCTGTGGATGAAGATACAGCTGTTATATGGGGTTAATGTGAGCAAATAAAACAATAAACAAGACCCCGGGGGGGTAGAGATAACCAGCTAGTTAAGGGTTATAGGGAAGCCTGTGGAAGGAAAGAGTTGTTATTAAATGACATTACACCATAGGCATTACGCCTAAGGACAATTGCACTGACGCAGCAGCCTTTCACATTTATTCTTACGTTAAAAGTCCAGATTATAGTTCCAGATTTTTCAAAAAGAAAAGAAAAAAATTTAAGTGAAAGTGAAGTGACAATGGCAGAGTCATCCAGGTTAGCTGGCAGAGTTAGAAATGGTGCAAGGCATTAATTAGGAATGAGATCAGTTATCTTCCTCCCCAGATATAGAATGCGAGGGGATAAGGGTCTCTAGCGTGGTACAAGTTAACCCTGCTCTATTTCTTTGTAGTTTGCCAGATGGGGGATACAGCCGTAAGGTGAACAGAGATTAGATGAGATATGCAGCAGTAAGTGTGTCTGGAATATATATCTCTTTGGGCAGGGAGCAGGGTATTTATAACTATAAAAAAGCACCTGAGGCAAAAAGGGGACTGTTTCTTTCAATTTCTCCCCACTGTGTGATCCAGGCCTCTGTAGGGCCCTCTGTAGTGAGCGTAGTTAAGCTCTAATGAGGGGATGTGTGGATATACGGTGCTTTGGTTATAGTGCACAAGGAGGGCCAAGAGAGAGTCCAGATGCAGAACAGAGACAGTCTAAAGTGCGGGAGAGAATAGGATTTTAGTAGTAACAGGTATGTGGGGGCTGAGGCCTGCAAAACGGAGGAACGGCCACTTTGGTGCACAGAACAAAATTTGAGCAAAAGTTCCTTACCCTGTCTGGGAAGCTGGTCAGAGCTGTAGTGTAGGCTCAGCAGAGAAGAGCTCTCCCTCCTGTTGGTGTGAGACACCGGTTGCTGCGGGTGAGAGGGGCCTTCTGGGCCCAAGATGGCGGATATTCGCGCCCTTTTTATCCTTCCCCTCTGGATGGTGTGCGAGGGGTCCGACAGGGGCAGAGATCCTCGGCCGGACTAGCCAGGTCCCCCGTGTCAGCAGCTGCAAGCAGGGAGAGTAAGATGAGTGCTCCGGCGCTGGATCTGAGTGCTCCGGGAGCAATGAGGCCCTCCGGCACCTCCGAGCAGGACACTCGAGTAGAGAATAGGCTCCCGGGATGAGGCGGTACCTCCGCTAGCGCGCTCCGGAGCGGATCCCCGGCCCTCCGGAGCGGTAACGAGCGGGTACGAGCAGCGGCAGGTAGGAAAAGGTAACGTACCCCAGCAGACCCTCCGGAGTGGAGCCCCAACCCTCCGGAGCAATGGGTACAGGTACAAACTGGAGAGGGAGAGTAGTCCGGGGTTCGCTGGGACCAGTCTTCGCCGGCTAGGCAGTAGCAGTTGGGTGCAGGCTGCAGGAGGAGGAAGGGTGGTCCTAGGTTGAGGTGGTGGGACCCGGAGTGGATCCCCAACCCTCCGGTAGGGAAATAACAAAGCCTGTTCTTTCCTCAGGTGTAGGAGGCCCAACACCCAGCTCAGCAGTTGCTCCGCTCCTGGGAGACTTCCAGATCGAGCAGGAGGGAGAAAAGAAAGTACTTTAGTACAGGAGTAGTGTTCACCCCCGAGGGTATATAAGAAAGTACTTTTGTAAGCAGTGATTATTAATTTAGATGGCTATTTTCCACTTTTAAGGTCAGGAGCTCTAGACCAGCACGTCTTGTCAGCTCAGTGGCTCATAATTTAAGTTTTTTAAAGCATAATGACAACAGAATCTACCCGAATGACCCTGATCAAAAGTTTACATACCTGGTTATTTTTTCCTGATAACATGCACACAAGTTGACACAAAGGGGTTTGAATTTCTATTAAAGGTAACTATCCTCACCTGTGATCTGTTTGCTTGTAATTAGTCTGTGTGTATAAAAGGTCAATGAGTTTCTGGACTCCTGACAGACCCTTGCATCTTGCATCCTCTGCTGCACTGATGTTTCTGTATTTTGAGTCATGGGCAAAGCAAAAGAATTGTCAAAGGATTTTCATGAAAAGGTAGTTAACCTGTATAAAAAGGAAAGGGATATAAAACGATATCCAAGGAATTGAGAAGGCCAATCAGCAGTGTTCAAACTCTAATTAAGAATTGGAAAATGAGGGGTCCTGTTGAAACCAAACCACGGTCATGTTGATCAACTAAAATTTCAGCCCCAACTGCCAGGAAAATTGTTCAGGATGCAAAGAAAAACCCACAAATAATGTCAGGTTCAATACAGGAATCTCTGAAGACATGTGGTGTGGCTGTTTCAAGATGCACAATAAGGAGGCACTTGAAAAAAGATGTGCTGCATGGTTGAGTCGCCATTAGAAAAAGATTACTACGGAAATGCCACAAAGTATCCCGCTTACAATATGCCATACAGCACAGAGAAAAGCCCCAAACCTTCTGGCACAGTCATTTGGAGTGATGAAACCAAAACTGAGCTTTTTGGCCACAACCATAAATGCTACATTTGGGGAGGAGTCAACAAGGCCTATGATGAAAGGTACACCATTCCTACTGTGAAACAGAGGTGGATCGCGGATGTTTTGGGGATGTGTGAGCTACAAAGGCACAGGAAATTTGGTCATAATTGATGGCAAGATGAATTCAGTATGTTATCATATAAAATACTGGAGGAAAATTTGCATTCATCAGCCCAGAACATGTGCATGGACGTGCATGGACATGCCAACATGACAATGATCCTAAACACAAGGCCAAGTCGACCTGTCATTGGCTACAGCAGAATAAAGTAAAAGTTCTGGAGTGGCCATCTCAGTCTCCTGACCTCAATATCATTAAGCCACTCTGGGGAAATCTCAAACGTGTAGTTCATCCAAGACAGCCCAAGAATTTACAGGAACTATAGGCTTTTTGCAACGAAGAATGGGCAGCTTTTCCATCTGAGAAGATAAAGAGCCTCATCCACAAATACCACAAAAGACTTCAAGCTGTCATTGATGTTAAAGGGGGCAATACACGGTATTAAGAACTGGGGTATGTAAACCTTTGATCAGGGTCATTTTGGTAGTTTCTGTTATGATGATTTTAAAAAAAGTAAACACAGTTGATTGATAATAAATGGCTTCAGCCAAACACTAACCATGACTGAAAGAAAAGTTTTTGTGTTATCATTCATATTCTTTGAAATATGGCCAAGAAATCATAAATTCTGCCAGGGTTTGTAAACTTATGAGCACAACTGTATGTGCAGGATTTGAAATTTGGTATGAGCTGACATATGGTTGTAGAGATTTAACTGATAACTGCACAAGGCAGTTACTGGCTCTATTAAAGTGACGGTTCCTTTCTTAGAAAAAAAAATAATGCATAAATAAGGTTTTTGAGGTAAAAAGGGTAAATTGAGCCGCTAAGGATTCAAAAGCATGCT